>NW_024540633.1:0-28074 GCF_016647625.1 Suillus subalutaceus | reverse complement strand
GCGAGGACTTGTATTCGGAAAGAGTAGAGGGTTTACCCATGCGACTGATTTCATCCTTGATACGGGCCGGGAGTCCGTTGTAGAATTGGCGTCGTAAGGCTCCGTCGCCCCAGCCACGAACCTGTGAAGCAAGACGCTGGAATTCCACAACGTACTTGTTGATGCGCTGTCCATCGCGCATGTGGAGCTGTTCGAGCTGCATTTCTGCATCACCGGATGGGTCATGAGGCCCGAAGTTGGCTTGGAGTTCAAGCATGAACACGGAATAGTCATCCATCCAATCCGGATGGTCGTCCAAATCATCGGACAGGAGATCCGGTTCAAACCATTCAAGGGCCATACCCTTAAGGTAGGATTGGGCGAAGTTGACTTTAGCCCTTCCGGTACGGAAAGCCTTAGGCTTGCTCTGGAAGTTAAGCTCACACTGGACAAAGAACGCACGGAGCTTCCGTGGTTCGGATCCGTCGAAGGTATCCGGTTCTCGGACCTTGACTCTAGAATCTTCGGATGCGGGCGCGCGACGATTATTGCGAGCAAGGTTATCGATGGCTTCTGAGAGTCGAAGCATAACGCGGTCTTGTGGGTTTAGACCGTCATTTTCATCATCCTCAACATCCGGATCATCATCCGGGTCACCACCGTTATCAGGGTGGATTACCAGGGAAATCATCATCACCATCATCGGGATCATCATCGTCCGGAGGTCCTACGGCAGGGGTGCGTGTTGGGGTTTCCGGGTGTCGACGATTAAGGAGTTCGGATATGGTTTGAGCGGTTCCGTGGGCGCTAACACGGCGCTGAGAGAAACTGGTGAAGGTGTTGACTATAGGTGTCGGATCACGACGGAGGGAGGTTAGTCCGACCGCGTGCAGAGTTGTTTGTGTCTTGGTAGGAGGCATGATAGATGTTAAGTAACTCGGAAAGGTATGAGTTCGAATATACTGTTAAGACCGTACTCAAGTAGTATCAGATCCGAAGGGCTTCGGCCTCAGCTCGTGCGCTGTGCCCCTTTCCCGAGTCTTGCCCCTTATTTCAGAGAGCTAAAGTATCGCGTATATAGAGTAACGGCCAATCCGGATCGGATCCGGACTAGAAACTAACGGGTGAGGACTGTCCGAAGACAGAGGCGGATATGTAGACTATAGGAATCTATCCTAAGTCTCGGAGTAGACAAGAGTAGCGTACTCAAGTCCGGATGGATAACGGAGGGACTCAGAGTCCAGACGGAATGAGTGCAATCTAAGATGATATTTGAACTGATCTACTACAGCGCATATACAAAGGTTTATATACTACGGATAGCTAACGGAATGATCAATAAGCAAAGGTGCGAGGCTATGTATGAAAGTATAAGCAAAGTAAGTAAAAGCGGATTCGTAAGTGTAGCGGATCAGTAAGCATAGCGGATCAGTAAGCATAGCGGATCAGTAAGCAAAGCGGAAGTAAAGGATAACCGGTATACCGGTGTACAGGAATACCGAAAGGAGATGAACGATAGTTAGAGTTATATGAACAGGAAATGAAATAAGAATCAAAGCGGATCTGTGGACCGGACGATGGATATGTTCATCGGATCTGGATCGGATCTGAGATCCAGATCATTGGATCTGTAACCGGATATATGGTATATGACAGCGGGGAGAAGAACATCCATTGAGGTACACCGTCTGATCAAGTTATGGTGCACACCACCTTCAACTGAGTTCGTTCCTCGGCAGCAATCTGTACAGCTGAAGGCCATTCTTGTCACTGCCTATGCTGTAGTATAGCTGCAGACCCTGGAGGATCAGAGTAATATCCACAGCGTATGTTTTCAAGGACGTTCTCTGCAACTTCCTGTGCCTTCTCATTGGAACAGCGGGTGCCTTGATATGGAATATCTCAGCGCACCATAGGACTTGATGACAGATTTGATGCGAGGTAGCATTATCTGCGGTGAGGGCATGTGTCTTCTGACCCGCCGGAGCACCCAGTCTGGATGTGAGCGGAGTGATGCATCGAATGTAATGCCGGACCTTTGAAAGACTTGTTCGAGAACATTGCTGCACTGATGGCCCTAAAAATGGACGGTGTAGGCTGTGCATAGTAATCGGAAACTGGTGATACAAATGCCAAGGGTCTCCAAGGGCACGTGAAAGTGTCAGATGCTCCAGTGATGGGTCAAAATCGTCATACTGAAGCAGCAGCTTGCACAGTGCTGCGAGCGTCTTCTTGCGACATGACAATGTCCTGCTCAGCAACCATGAGCTGTGGATCCGATTCATCTTCCACGCTGCCTGCATCTGGACCCGGTCTGAGTGAGAATTTTTATTTTTATTTGCTTCAGATTGAGTCCTTTAGGGTCGTAGACCCTATATTGGACATTTCTCGTCATAAGCTTCTTTCTCATGTTTGGGGTTCAGTGGACAGGCACAACCGGGAGCATCGTGTGAGGCACATGACGACCATGACCCTGCTCACTCGAAAGGTGATTCCACGTTTTGAGTCTTCATGTGCCGAGCAGCACAGACGATAGTGAATGGGATTGTGCCCATCGTGGAGAGTGCTGTTGCCTTGCGGGAGTTACAGAGGCTCGCAGGAAGTAGATATCCTGATGCAACAACCTCGGTAATGACCATGGGAACCCTCGTCATTGTGACATTGACACCATTGATCTGAGCTGGTCGGTCAAGTGCAACAGCACCGTGGGCAACTGGTTTATCATCAGTCGAGTAGAGAGTGACTGGTGTCCCTCTGGAAGTTGCAGGTGAGATAGCTGTGGAGCTGTGAGGGTATATAGTGTGTCGTGGACTTGCAGTGTGGTGAAGGCATCATTGACTGCGTGATGGAGAAATACTTTTGACAACTCCTTGTTTGCCCAATGAGGGCCGACATGAACTTACAGGATCGTGTTGCAAACTACGGCGAAGCACAGTTGTCACAAGCTCAGGTAGGCCGATTGATGAACGCTTCGCTACATTATGCTCGACAGCCATGATCCCCAGCTCAATGTGCCCTTTCAGCTTGTCTGCAATATCAAGTCGCAGTCACCCTGCAACTTTTTGAATGCTGCCCTGATACGTATTCCAACCTTCGTTTACACAGGTTATTGGAGGAATGTTAAGAATGAGTGAGGCAAAGCAAGGTGATTGTCTTGAATGAAGGGAAGAGTCTATACCAGAGGTCACATCAATAGGCCGATTCCAACGACAATAGGGTGCGAGTCATCATGAATTGCCATTATGTTGTCAATACGGAGATCGACTTGAGTCGTGTTGGTGAGATGCACGGTCCGTCAGGAGCCTGGCACTCGAAACAGCTCGAGGGTGCTGCTATTGGGGACAGGGACCACGCTCTGAAGGAGGGAAGGGAACCATTGCTGGTATGCGAGCCAGTCTGCTCGCAGAGTCTGTATAGACTGCTTCGGTGGGGGTATGGCCGAACATTTTCGCAGCAGCAACCACAGCACGCAGCACTGGACCGATCTGTTCATGCCCCTTGTTCTGAGTGATAACTATGCTCACGATCTCACTATACTCGTTCACTGTGGTATGTAGTCCATCAAAGGACTTCACGCCACACACTTGTCCGAACAGTTGCATGACCTAGATATTGACATGAGCTAAGAGCAAAATAATGCAAGGAAAGCACCAGCCTTGAGAGCCAGATGGGCATGCTCGACCGTGGAACAAACCTCATGAGTGGCACATTACTCGATGTGGGCATGGCATCATCAGGCTCCCTTCAAAAATCCACATCCGAGTCCTCATCTTCATCAGCATCATCCACGTCATCAACCGGGATGGTCTCTGTGGCACGAAAGAGGTCCGAGTCATATGGGTTTTCAAGCAGAGCGCCTGTTCCACAGTACTGTATTAGCGCACAGCAAGAAAACTCGGGCAGGAAAGACTCACTGTCCAAGGCATCACGGTCCGTACCACAGTTCTTTCTAGATGGAATGGAGGAACTGCGCTCTGGCTGTTTCCCTTTCGCCAGGGATGTCAATGTGGGCTGGGGATTTTCATTTGCGAGAGGAAAGGTTGTTTGTGGTGCTGACAGGTGTACACGCTCGTCAGAGAGATGGATGTGATTGGGGGTGGGGGTGGGGGTGGATGTGCAACTGCTGCATTCGATGGCAGGACAGGTGCTGCAGCCTGCAAGTGAGATGCCTCGATATCTAAATTGAACATGGTCAGGCGCTGGTGAAGTTTGATAACCGGATCACGCACCCATTAATACTTTACCCGTTGATGCGGAGACGTTATCCATTGTTCCAGGGATCCGTCCGTCCTTTCGTGGGTGAGTGACACCGATAGTGCCAGGCTTATTCTTGCTCCGTTTTGGTCGTCCGCGTTTCCGCCGTTCGGAGTCCATGTTGACAAGTGTGAGCACAGACAAAAAATAAGGGGAGAGAGCACACTGGTGAGTAGTTGCTCTTCACAAAAAACACACGCAGCTCGAAGGGCACAGACGCATTCGAGATAGCTCGTCGAACCAGACAACGTTCACTAAGTCCGAAAAGGCAGAGGTGGGAAATGTGTCCCGCCTCTTCGGCAACTCGAACTGCAATGTTAAGATTATCCCATGCAAGCAGAAAGGGATGCGATTTTGCAATTTCGTTGAGCCTCTTTGCTCGCTCTTTCCCCATCTTCTTAATTGTACGTATAGCTTTCGTGTATGAAAATGTCATACCTGCATGATGTAGGTCATCGAACATTGAACGGGAAGCCCCACACGCCAGCAAGTACACATACATCATTGTCTGATACCCATTGCTTTGTTCATTGCGGGCTTGTGCAAGCATGCAAATTACAGTGACAACAACCTATTAACACACGTTAGCTATGTAAAGAGTGGTCAAACGCAAGGAATACAGACAAGGTCTTGGTCTCGCCATTCTGATGTGAGGCGAAGATCCATGTTAATATGACGGAGGAAGGTACAAACAGTTAGAGCAAGCTTCTCGGCCTCAACAAGAATTCTCTCGAGCGGCCAACTGCTCAAAAGCTCAGACACTTCTTGACCTGAAGGCGGATGCAGGAATGCAGCAAGCTTCTTGCCCACGTTAATAAGCAGCCGTGAAGCAGTGCTTGTGGCCCATGAATCGGTGATGCGAGGTTGCCGACTACATATCCCAAAGTGCGTGAGATATGAGCCCAGTGTTGCTGATCGGTCATTTGCATCATCTCCCACTAAGAATTCTGAAAGTGAGCCAAAACCTGCATCTTTGATGCCCCGCAATGCATTGCCTAGACGTGCTGCATGCTCTTCATGGGCTCTTCTTAACGCAGTTCGAGCGGCAGCTGCATCTTGCAACTTTCTTTCTGAAACAAGGCGAGCTTGCTCTGCTGCCATTTGAAGATCACAATACAGCAATGTTGCAGGTGCCTGGATATCAACATTTATGAAGAATCAAGTAGTACTTAACAAATACGTGGATTGAGACAAAGGATGGTCAGCTGGACTGATGAAGCATTGCAGTAAACCAATCCTAGGTAATCAGCTGACTACATGTGATACTGAAGACAATGCATACTTACATCTTCATCCTTCTTGGACGGGTGACCAGGATTAGATGCACTCGTCATGTCGGAGTCGCTGATCAACTGTGATGCTTCTAAATGGATGGCAGGCAGTGAACAGGGATGTTGACACCACCACATTACTAATCATTGTACCCACATCCGCGTCAGCGGCTGCCGTTTCAGGAGACATGCGCTCGGATCCAGCCTTGAAACCTGACCATGAACAGGCTCACTCAAAGAACCAGCAGCGCCTTCGACAATGTCTACAATAGCTTCTTCTGTCTCAGGTGGTTCATTCGTAGACACATCTCCATCAGTGTCTGTCACCGCCACTCCTGTGTCAGCAGGCTCATTGGTCGATCCAAAACTTTCTTCCAGAGAAGGGCTTTGGTAATGTCAGATACAGACGATGATATAGATGCAGTCGTGGAAGTCACGGCTGGTGACGTAGGTCGAGGTCCCCGCTTGACACGCTTTGCAGCCAGTACAGGCTCCACCTGGAAGTGTTATGTAAAGATGAGTCAATATCTAAAATCAGTCTTGAGCTCACCCGTGGACGTCCGTTTACGCTTTACCGAACCATTCCCTTTGCGATTGATCCATTGAATCACCCTCTCTGGCGATGTCCATCCTATCACAGGCATGTGTAACATTGATGTCACACTCGTCACCGTCGGATTCACTATCAGTATCGTCAGTGCTGGGAACCAATGGCAATAACCAGGGGAGCTCGTGAGCCGACATCATGCTGATGGTAGTGTGAGTTAAGCCATAGTGCGTGCATTTGACATACCTTGCAACTGGTGTTGGTGGGACGGAAGAGGCCTCAGTTGAGGGTGGCTGCTTCCCATTTCTTTTTTCGATTCCAGCTCACCGAGTTGACGGAAGACACATGCGAGGTATTCAGGGTGTGTGTCCATGTGCGTGGTCGCGGCATACATGCGTTCCATGCCTAAGGCCTCGAGGAAGTGATCATGGCTATCAAACACGAACCAACCTGGATGTTTTGGAATCACCAATCCGTTTAAATCATCGTCCCTTGTCGATACCTGCGAGCTCAGCAGAAGCGACGGGATATCCATGCGGCAAGTTTGAGAAAAACATGCGAATTGCCCTCCTTGAAGGTTTTCTTGATATATTCGTCCCAGTCATCGAAATCACGGGGGGAATTTGAACATGATCGTACTCCCCAGCATCTGCCTGCTAGATGTTAGAAATATGTCAACGAGGTCATACCATGTCACTTATTACATCTGATTCTGATGCGACTGTCCATGTCTAAGTCGCAGTGGCGCTAATCACACGGTCAATCGAGGGCCTGGTTAGGTGCAAGAAGCACCCACCTCATCTTCAGATTCGATCATCTCCTTAGACTTCGCTTTCTTATCCTTTGTCGCAGTCTTTCGGTTGCGTCTGCGTTTGGCAGACTTGTGGGTCCTGTTTCCGTCTCCCTCAATCGTCTTCGCAACCTCTTGGATACCATCGTCCTCCAGGTCCTGAATCGTCCGAGGCGTCACGCTGGTCGATCAATATATCTATTAATAAGCCGGATTCACTGCAAGATGCACCCACCTGAACTTCGGATTCAAGTGTCTCCTCAGACTTAGACTTGGACTTCACTTTCTCACTATTTGTCGCGTTTCCTTGTGCGCCGTCCACCTTTGGTAGACTTGTAGGTTCTTTTCCGACTTCCTTGGTTTCAAAGGGATTCGCTGCCAGTTCCCAGAACAACGTCCTCCATGTCAGAACAGTTCTGGGCATCAAGTCAATCCATCAATAATGACGATGAGAAACATCGGGTTTTCAGCATGAAACACATACCTCATTCTCCGGCTGGATCATCATTTCGGGCATCACTGTCTTCTTATTCCTGGCCGGACAAGGGATTTATTACGGGGCTTCTTGGTGCTCTCCTGCAACTCATATATATTTGGAACTTCATCACTATCATTTTCCTCGATGTCAGTAGGGTTGTTCGCCGATGTTGAGCTTCCCGCCAGTGAAATGGTTGTTTTGACACTGCGGTTAGGCTTGCGGGCCCTCTTCGCCTTATCCGCTGCAGTAGGACCCTGGGTGTTGACATTGCAGCTATCCTTGCGAGTCTTTCGAACCTCACCCACAGGAGAAGTGTTAACATCCGTCAGAGTGATATCTTCAAACCGCAAATTCTTCTTTTGCTGAATTTCCTTCGCCTCTGCGGCTTGTGGGCAGTATGTGGTTCGATGACCTGAGCGATCATTTCATCGAGCGAACGCTGATGAGTGTGCGAAGAAACCGCACACGTTTGACCCCCATCTTTGCAGAATGCGTCATGCATTTTTGCGAGATCAACTGAAGGAATGTTGCGCAGGACATTCTTGGGCAGAATCAAGACCACTCACGCTGCTGTACTGGTGCATATATCTTCTTCTGCTGGAAGTCATTCCACGTGCGATCGATCGTCTTGAGTGCAGTGGCCTGTTGCTCCTTTGTGAACGAGTTGTTGGCCAAAGCCATTGCGAAGTGAAAGTCAAGGGTAGCATGACCGCCACTTGGTACGTGGACCGGGAGCATCCGCTCTAAGCTCATCGATAAACCTGGCTAGAACGTCCGTAAGGTACAACGTGACGGCTAGGTGGAAATCGATGTCCTCTTTGACGCCGTCTGATTCTGGAAGTGCATCAGAGCTATTACGCTTACCCCCGATACAGTTGGAACTGGGAACCAGGGACGAAACTGCATCATGGCACTCTCTTGGCACTTTTTGCTAAGCAATGCGACACCTTAGATCATGCATGTGGTTTGAAAACGCGACTACTCACCTTTTCAGTGCCGCTACTAGGAAGATTTGGGTCTTCTGCGACTCCAGCGACAACGGGAGGGATATGAGAGAATCTTTGACCTCCTGCGCAAGCTCCTCGATGCAGAGGCAGACTGGCTGTTTGGCGGAGGCCTTTTGCTGTTAGGCATGATGCAATGAGGGTGGCAGCAGATATTATGATATTATGATCTAGACTATTGAATTTGCACCATGTCAATTCGACACCGCTTGTGACATGTGACAACCATCATTAATTTATTTTTCGCGATAATGATTATGATATTTCCCACGCTCGGTTGTTTCATTGGCACTCGAACTATACTCCTAGTAGTAGGTTGTAGCGTTTCCTAGTTTAATTAAATTAAATTAAATTAATTAAATCAAAGGAGGAGAGCACTGGCAGGAAAACTTTACCGTCTCTGAAGTATAAGATCTAAGACCACTGACATTAATATTGTCTCCTATTGTCTCTTACGGGACGTTCCGATCAGATCACCCCACATCACTATTAATATTAATGAAAAGGTACCACTCGATTACATAAGTAGAATCTCATTATGATAAGCCACTGCACGTTCCGAGCGGATCGTGAGCCTGCGAACGATTGACGCATGTGAAAAGGGCCTTTGTAAGCGCCCATGTGGAGATCCTCATTCTCGTGCTGCAGCACTCATATATATAGGCTTAGTACTCCCCTTCGTACGATAATCTTTCGTTTTAGACCACCCTCCCACCTCTCAAATATTTCATATTCCTAGTGCTTTTTGGTTTGGTATTGTTTCTCCTTCAGACCCAACGTCTGCTCTCGATACTAAGTCACTTAGCGCTCCGAAGGTTTGTCTTTATCCTCCCCCCGGTCCGTGTACATTTTGTCTCAATGCACGTGTCTTCGGGTACTCCGAGCTTCAGACACAGAACTCTGAGTTTTATAGACACCGAGCACAAACCCTGTCTCGGCCGATCAACGTTCAACACCAGCCTTCCCACACAAAAACCAAATCATCTAACCTCTCCAATCGAGCACACGGTGATTTGTTTTATTCCTCTCTCTCAGAATTCGATCTCGACATCTCCTTTAACATTCAATTCTGCTACGCAAACTCAAACGTCACTCTTCACGTCTCCTATCCCTGAGGATTGATCTCATCACATTCTCAATTCTTTCTCTCGCTCTACCGTTAGCGCTAACATACAAAGGCCAGGATGCTCTCTAGCTTGTAACACCATCATGATGTAACTTCCTTCCGAGTCCTTAAGTAACGCCTATTCCACGCCTCAATTCCCGCATTCCCATCCATAGAACTTGTCTCGCGCATCTGCCATCACTCTCCAGTGGACCCTCTTTGTTCTCTGTCTGAGCTGCCTGCCTGAACTGGCCAGTGATACCCGGTACCTGCTGCGCCCATTTCTGTCGCAAAGGTGAGTGTACTTGCGAGGGTGCGAGAGCTTGTCGCCTAATTGTTGCAGCTAGACCGTGTGGATCCGTCCGGCATTCGATATATGTTAGTAGGTATCAAAACTGAAGATGCTGGAAACATTCCTGACAGAAATTGCTGATGCATCCTCAGCACTCCTCCACACCACCTGGAACAGACAGAGCAAGAAGTGAACATTTCTCACGAGGCTGGTTCTTATCGGGAGGAACTCGATTTCCAGAGATCTACCAGTGGAGGGGCCAGCGTTGTCAACGTCCGACTGTGCTAGATCCCAGCTCTCTAGCGCCAGAGTCCATCGCACCTACCTCCATGGCTCCCTCTGCTTTTGCATGCCAGCGCTTGTGTTAGCACTGGCCACGTTAGCACTTCAACACCGCTTGCATTCGCACGCGTGCCCCAAGGTCTTCAAAACATCGTTAATGTAAGTCGTTTTTTCATGTATTTACATTCATATACTACTGACATAGCTTTGTGTGTCACCACCTCCGCTGCACGCGGGTGTACCCATGACGGGTAAGTACCCGCAGCGACCCGCACCGGTACCCGTGGTCAACCGTACCCGTGGCCAGGGGTATGTACCCTTGATGGGTGCGGGTGCGGGTTGACCTCAGTGCATCCGCGGGGTTTACCCGTGCCGATCCCAAGCACTGTTGGTTCAAACCTTGACTGTGTGTGAGAGCTATTTGGCGCAGGTGAACAATTTATTGTTTTTGCTTCTACAACTCTTTCAAGTAGTGTCAATATTCATCCAGTACCTACAGCTACGAGGAGCTTGTGAAGAACTACAAGGTCACATACGTCGCTGGGGGTGCCTCTAAAGAGCCTGCCGGGGAGTCCAGTAAGTCTTTCATACTGTGCTTTGACTTCAGGTTTCAGTGACAGATACTGACACTCCTGCGGTATGTCCGGTCTTCCTGGAATAACTGTCGGCAGAAGACAGACGGTGGAGGTCTATAGGAGGTTGTACCTCGTCAAGCCAGGTGAAAAGATAGGTGCATGTGCCACCGGCTAAGACGAGTTACACGGTTGTCGCGGGTTTTATGTGAGTGTTGTTAGTATGTCAGCTCTGTTTGAAGTATACTCGCCTCTTCGTCGCAGCCTGATCGGACATTCAGGTATGCAGCGCGCTATGTGAAGCCAAGGATTTCGTGATTTCAGCATCCCTGTGAAGATAAAATCGGCAAGCTGCACTCGCTGGTTTTATTACTATGTGAGTGTCATTGCATTTTGTGTTCGAGTGTCATGCCCTCCATGGCCAGCCAACACTGATCATCATCCTACCGCTCCTTCTATGCTTTCTGGCTTTCCTGATTGTCTTTATGCCCTCCAAATAGATCTTGTCTCATTGCTGCTCCTTTTCCTGCCCGTCCCTTTCCTGCCATCATTCATCCCACCACAATGTTCATACTCCCTCGACCCCTAGTTCTCTGCACTGCTACACTTTTTGTACCTCGCCCTTACAGCGTACTTATGCATGTATTTTGAACCTTGACTTGCCATACTTTTGATCGTGTCGCTATTATCCTTGAATACATCGAGCGCATTACTCGGACCAATATATGTGAAATGTTCATTGATGCATGACAAGAAGAGGATTATATCTATACTACAGAACACTTTTGAATGTGCAAGACGATCCAACGAACCCTCACCAATGCTCCTCTCAAACCTCGTCGCATATTCCTCCCAGACCTCATGGACTCGTGGCGCACGCACTAAAGGCTTCAGTTGACAGAAGATAAGGGCCATGGACCTCGAGAGGAATTTGACTAAAGTTTGAGAAATGGACGGGAGGTTCATGCAGGAGGGCCACAAACGTTCCTCCAAAACATCGCAAACATTCCTCCAAAACATCACGTAATGTTCCTCCCAAACCTCGCTGATGATCCTTGGAAGCCTCGCAGACACTCCTCTCAAACCTCCTTAGATGTTCCTCCCAGACCTCGTGGAGTTATTGGGTAAGGCATAAGCACTACGGAGGTATTTGTCAGTTCACAACGGAGGAAGGCCACGTACCTGGAGAGGAATTTTGCTGGAACCTTGAGGAAATGGGCGGGAAGTTCCCTGAATAGGTGGGTCTCGCAGATAGGTTGTTGCATAACAAGAAACCAGTCTGAAAACCGTGAGAAGCTCTAAAAAGTGCTGCCAAGGGTCACGGTGTTACTCATATGCTCCACTTAGAATTAATCTGGAGTCTGCCGAGTACTGTGACGCTGCAGCTATTGTTGGTACATACAAACACTGTGCGAGGGGTTCTTAAGGCCCACAAAGCAGCAACAGCTTGTTCTAATACACGTTGCCTGTATGCGGTGCATTAGACAAGTCACCTTCCAAAGAACTGTCCTGAGAAGAACGCGAAACTTTGCTCAAGCTAAATGTGACAGTGCTGAAATGTTCTTCACTAGTACTTCCGGGCCATGTGACATTGTATGCCTGTTATCTTCCGGGTCCATAACTTGTCGACAGACTTAGTGATCACTAACAGCTCTCAGGGCATTGTCTGCAAAATTTGGACAGCTGTCTGTCCTGCAGGCATCACATATGCCACCTGTAAGACCGTTCACTTTCCCAACAGCAAAATTAAGCTGACCACTGCTATTGTGTCACTACCCCATCGTGCCTTCGATATAGACATCACCACATCCTTAGGATCCTCCCCAGCCACCCAGCGAAGTTGTGCATCACCCGCTATCAAATTCCTAGCCAACCTTTGCTGTGACTGCTCACTCTGCGCAAGGTAAACCATTAACTTCAGGTGATAGTGCACCTGCACGAGGGTGGATTCCCAGCATATGCGGCCGTTTCTCGTGCCCGCTCTCGTACTGGTTTATATATCACGCCATATCGTTTCCATCGAAAAACTCAACAAACGCATCGCCGTCGAGCTTGCATTTGAAGCTCGCCGCTTCCAAGCCTTAGAGCACAATACTTTCATACGTCTTGGCTTACGTGATGGGGCCCTGCGTTCCGGTGCCAGACGCAGAAGGCGACCAATATTTGCAAAAGAGCCTATTAAGTGTCATTCGACGCCGAACTCGGCCCAGGTTCTCGGGCCAAAGCGATGGAGAGATGACCCCGATACGGCCTACAAGGCCATCTCGTGGCACCCAAACGACCACGAGCCACCGACAGTCTGTGATTCGTGAGTCAAAACGGTGGGGTTAGTCTGACCAGAGTTGCCAAGCATCGACTTCAATGCTGACAGGGCTTGCCTTTGGAATCCACACCAAGCTCACCAAGGTCAACCCACAGAATCGGTCCTTCGCTCCTGACCGTACCTGCCCCAAGAGACTTAAGGAGGAGGGATCCTTACAGAGCAGCCGCAACCCCGACACCGTGAATTGGTCTGATAGCGTGATCCTTTACCTTGCAGGATTGAGAAGTGTGGGACAGAGAGCGTTAGCAAAGAACAGGAGAGTTCCTGTTCCCATATTCATGTAAGTCGAACGTCCTTCCTGGGAACCGCAGGCCTTAAATGATGATAGGTGTGGTCCCCTGTTGAACTCTGCCAGGAACAATATTCAAGGCAGGGAGGTGGGCGACATCCACAGTTCATGAAATGCCTGAGAAGGCAGGCCCGTCTGCCGACGAGGAATGCGAGACATGACCTTTTGATCATTGAGGTGTGCCCCCATTTCTGTGAGCTGAGATGTACTTTGACTGAATGCACTTTGAGCAATTGAAAGATATTCTGCACGACGAGGGCCCCATCAACCTTTTTAATTTGATCATCAACCCAAAAGACTTTGGGAAGTCCGTTGAAAAACTCTCATTCTGGTCCGAGATGGACCCCTGCGTCTTGCCATATTGCCGATAATGGCGAGACCATGTGTGTAAGTGCTTTAGTACCTTCCTGAAAAACTACATTAACATTCCGCAACAGCTGCTGAACCTTCTGCAGTCAATGGGGCCCGAGATGGTTCCTGGCCGAGGACAGAACGTTCAGGCTAAAATTTCATCATAAATTTGTGACAGGAGTGAGCGAGCAGAGAGGCCGATGCAATCACCACGTTGACATGAAAAGACAGCGAGGACAAAGTTATTCGAAAATGACAACATTGGGGAGTGGCCGACGTACACAATAGCAGCGCGTGTGAAGCATTGGACGAGTTGTCAAGGACAACACCACACAACCCCGCTGACGGCGTTCACTTTTGACGGAGAAAGAGTCGCACCTGCAGAGTACGGTCGGTCACCTCAAAGGAGCGCTGGTGCAGGTGTACTTCACCTTAAGCCACAAGATAGGCGAATATTTGATACATACAGAGCAAAAATCATGGCCAAAAGGAGTGCTGACACCGCCCTAAAGGATCATGGATGGAAAAAGGTCAATGTACAGTGTATACGAACGGCACGAGGGGACCAGCGCACGTACAGGAATTGAACTGAAGGGAGAGGAAAGATGGAGGAGAGTTGGAGGATAAAGAATACCACGAAATGAACACATACAGTGGCAGTTATCACGCCCATAAGAGTGGCCGACAACGCCATGTATAGACAAACGGGTGAGATCGAACATGAGTAACCGTAGACACAATAGATAATCGGACAAGCACAGTCAGGGACATGACCGCTTGTAGGTGTGACAACTCAGCCAAGAAATAGAAGAGTGGCGTGAGAAACGGACATAGGAAAACCTGATACCGAAACTTGTCTCCTAAATCCTCCTAAACTTGTTTGGTCCAGGAATAACTGTCCGACTCGACCACGTTATGCATCAGAAACTACACCACATACATGAGCCCCATCCAGCTCATCATACAGCCACATCCGAGGGCATTCATAGATCAGGTCGTGTTCTGCGAAGTGTCATTGGAAACGAGCAGGAACACGCTCACCCTGTCAGTCGGCCTGGAACAGGTGAGAAGCAGAGGTCTTAACTGTAAGCGTGACATCAAACAGTGCGTTCCGTAGACGAATGTGCCGAAAGAGTGCTGCGATGCAGTCGTGGCCCTTGTTCACCAGCTCCACCTGTACCAAGGGGCCGCAAAGGTTTTGATGTCACTTTCACCATCTCAGGCCATCAACGATGACATAGAATTCTACGTGTCGATCTCGGCGTATTTCATTGATGTGCTTGTGGCATTCCGTGAAGAAGTCATGATTTATGCCCCACGCACACGCAGCAATTGGTGGTCAACTCGCCTTGACTATCACTTCACCATGGCATTCAGCAACAACTCGCTAACCGAGGAGCAGCAGGCCATTGCACTGGAATCAATAAAGCTCTCTTGGAATGACTTCACGGAGAAGAAGAAGAGATGCTTCCTGGTCAAACGGCGTGAGTCATACATATCTGTGAGCAGCTCCCCCCTCCGACACTTCTGCCAGTGGATAGCACAAGAATCCACGACACATTCTGTAAGGGCGGAAACAACATGTGCGGTGGGTCATTCCGCCATTTGTTATCTATCCAGGAAATGATCGCTCGGGCAACTGTGGAACACACTACCGGCCATATCACGGAGATTACAAACACCCAGCAGGTGACAGTCACACAGCTCGAGGGTGTTGTTCATGTAGATGAGGATAAGGCTGGCGAATGTTTGATCGGGCACAATACCCACAACAAAGGCACCAATCTATTGGATGAGGATGGAAGCACCATCGGAATTGGCTCCAATGCCGACCTCGCTATTGCGACGGAGAGAGGATCACGGCCATCAGTACACCCCGCCGAGAGCGAGGAGAATCATGATATCGATATGGCAGAACTCCCTTACACGGTTAAGGATGCTGTCACACAGCCGCACAAACATTCGATGCACGGATTTCTGCCAATGGATGAGGTCGGTGCTTCTTGTAATTTGTGTATACTCCTTGTTTACCTTGTGTGTGTATTCGATGAACGACCAACCCCATTCTCCACCAAAGGTCAGTTCCATTGGCCTTCATTTTTTCGGATGCTGATTACTAGAAGGATGGTGGCCGAGGGATTGAAAAACGTTCTAGACTTGATATTCACCCAATGCCTGTGCAAGACATACCGCAGAATATCACCTCCGCCTGTAACACCAGCATCGAACTGTATTACCCCAGCTCTCAATGACCAACTCAGCACAAACATCCCAGTGGATAATACCGCATTTCCATGTTCGATCGTACATGAATCTCCCGTTGATGATGGGTGTAGTTCTTCCTCTGTGCCGCATGATACAAGATCAGTTGTCACAGGTCCTGCGATGGCGGAGAGTTCCACGGTGTATGGCACATCGTCTGCGGTTGTCAGAGATTACTCTAATCATGAGCACGAGGACGCTGATGGGCTGGAGTATAGTCGTGAAACAGATGGTTCTCTTGGCGAGATCAGGCCTGCTGACACAGCCGAATATGCCATCAACAATTGTATCGGCGATTCTTCAGCACTCAGCTTCCGCACTACTATGGCCAATACAATGTTTTCCACACCATCGAGGATAAATTCTCCGTGGAAAGACCTGTCTGGAGATCATGTACCTCCGGCTATCCCTCAATGGATCAATGCCTTGAAGATGGTTGACAGGTCGCCTTCTCGCATCAAAGTGCTGCCTGGAGTTGGTGCAGGATTTCGGTGGCCCGACCCTGCTCTTTTCACTCGCACAGAGAGCCCCGTGCACCAGGCCAGGTACCTCGTCCATTATTTCAGTTGCCGATCTTGGCTGGTGCTTGTCAATCGTAGAGCGCTCTTCCGTTCTACATACTGGAAGGAGTTCCTGGACGGCTTGTCGGTGGAGAAGCAGTTGAGGAGATTTCCCCCGGATTCAAGGATCTATTCCATAATGTACCGTGCGGGTGGTATAGATGAAGGCGAGGCGAGGGAGATACGTGAGCAAGCTTTGGATGCGTTCAAGGACGATGCACCGGAGGCCAAGCATGTGTTCAACTGGGTGGACGTTCAGTTCAATGGCCGTTTGGCGAAAACCTTCGAGTTTCGTGGGCTCGTGTTTCAACTCAAAGACCTACTAAACATCCCTCCGTCCATCATACCTCAAGTCATATGGGAATTGTGTGAAAACAACTTCGCCGACGACGTGTTGTGGCTGGATGCATTGTTTAGGCGATGTCATGATTCTGCCGATGTCTACGGTTCACTACGTAGCGAGGAAGTTTACACGCTCTGTGGTAAGCAGGAGGTCAACACTCCGATGCCATTGGTGAATATGTTGACTCTCATCTCTGAAGTCGAGATCTCAAATAATCACCTCAGGTCCGAAGTTCCTTTGGGTCAGAAAGATGGAACCTGCGGGTGAAGCATGTGGAAGGTTTCCGGCAGCTCATGTCGGCCTGGCCTAAGTTCCCTGACCACCTCAAGACACCAGTTCCAACAGAAAATGAATACTCGTTCGAGGAGACAGAGCTGAATGTCTTCGCCTTCTATGCGCAAACTCATTTTGACTACATTGGTCGCATTCCTGTCGTGCCTCGTCGCGTGCCAGATATGGGTCCGATGTGGGTGTATAATGTATACCGCAAGAATCTATAAATGTAAGTTTTATCGCGAATTTAACTGATGACCACTTCGCTGACTAGAGCGAGGCATTAGCCAGACAGCAGAAGGAACGTAGTGTCTTGTGTGCCATGTCTTGTGTGTTACATGTGTTACAAGCGGTGACCTTCGGTCGTTGCTTTTTATTGGCATACTCATGTTATTTCACTGGCAAAGCAGACCTTTGTACACTATATTCATTTGCTCCTGAGAGTCAGCACAGCGTATCTCGACTGCTTTTGACATAGGACAATGCCGTACATAGTTGACCATGAGCAAAAGGATCAGTTCTAAGCTTGCTGATATCACCGAGCAACGACAAGGTACAATGCCAGCAACCCCTTCATCACTAGCCTCGTTTACAATATGAATCGCTTATCGCCTGCAACGTTGTAGTTGTCGAATCATGTCAGATCTGATTGTGTTGTACTATAAATGCTTTCGTATAGGTAAGATGTATATGCCGACGAGTGACTGTGTGTGTGTGTGTGTGTGTGTGTGTGTGTGTGTGTGTGTGTGTGTGTGTGTGTGTGTGTGTGTGTGTGTGTTTTATTTTTGTGTGTAGAATAGTTCAAACTTAGCTTCAACGAACAGGTCCGCTGAGCGCCATACCGTGGGTTTATTATTTATGTCACGTGCAGTCGACAAAAAAGTCGGCATAGAAGCAAAGAACCTAGTCTCCAATAGACAGTCCGTACACAATACACGAACTTTCACAATGCTCAACAGGCGTTCGTTCGTTGCCCATAGCCTACCTTCCAAGGCACCCGGAAAGCAGAGGACGATCCAGCAACTACCTTCAGTGGACAAAGGCAAACCACGTGGGAAACGCAACCCGAAAGCAAAAAGTTTTGACTCGCCGTATAAGAAAATGACGCCCATTCTTTCCAACGATGATGACGATGTAGTCATGGATCAAGATGATGATCAACATCAGGGGCAGGATGATGACTCAGAGATGGTCAAAGATCCAATAATAGTACGCATTATTCACATCTAACGACAGGGAAGTTATTAACAAATCCTCCAGCATTGTATCTACTGTCAGGACATCGGTTCTTTTATCTGGATTTGTACGAATGAAAGTTGCAAGATCCCTGTGTGTGTCGGTAAGGCGAAGGGGGACCACGGTTGTGTCGATGCTTCTCCAGATGATCTTACGGAGGAGGTAAGGGTCATGGAAACGACATTTCGATGCCCTCAGTGTTACCGTGCAGAAAAGAAACCAATTCCTGTAAGTCATACATCAGCGCTAAGATCTAATACCATTGTTTATCAAGTTATATTAGTACGGCATAAGAGGATACGCGGTAAGACAGGAATTCATTCACCGGAACTATTTCCCTCTTCTGGCGGTCTTCCTGTCCTGGAGCGGCTTTGGCCGTGAATTCGCTGCGGATGTCATTAAAAGGACCCTTGAGGAACACTTTCATCTTGACCATACAAGGGTAAGACATGCCTGTGACCATGGAAGCATCGTATTTAATGGCAGTGATCCCCAGCTGCGCACCATCTCCCGGAAGCTTAGAGGTGGAAACAATCGCCCTAACGCTGTCAAGCCTCATTTTGACTGGCTTGCCAGGCTCAACTACCAGGGAAATCTCCTGGTGTTCATTGACACTCATTCGGATACTACCACTGGTAATCTCGTTGTATCTGGAAATGCAGCAAACTCGAATTCGGTGCCTATGCATGAGGTCAGTGAAGCTTACATGCCAACCGCATATGAGCACACTAATTATTTTCCGTCCAGCTTCTTCAAAACTACTTGGGAGATAACTTGAAACTCGCGACGCAAGCAATGCGTGAGATCAACAAGGCAGGTGACGTGGGTCCATGCATTCGTGGCCTAGTCGTGTGCAGCGTGCGGATCAACGGGCAGAGTGACTGAAAGTGTCAATTCGCTGAAGCGCCTCGTCGAGCTGTATGTTATGTTTATATCTGAATTGAGTTTACCTCGGCTCTGACACACGAGAATATTCCATTTAGTGATATCTTTGATTTCGTGTTGTCCTTCGCTGGCGTGTCAACTATCGACACACTCGTAGTACCTGCCGTCAATCGCTTCATCGAAAATGTGTTCGTATACGACATGAAGTTTTGGACTGCGCTAGAGCAATCTTTCGGCGAGGACAGGCACGCCCTGAACAGTTCCCCCATCATGTTGTCATTTGCGGAAACCAAGATAGGCACAGAAAATGAGCGACAGCGCGTGTTCGATACTAGGGTGTTGGCATACTCAAATTTTAAGGATGGTAGACCTTGGGGCCTCGACATTTATCAGTGTTCCTGTGGCACTCCAGCCCACAACATGATTTTTCATCCTGACGGGAAGCAGCTTCATGGGAAGCATTGGATACACACGAAAATGAAGTATGAGTGCCTCCAGTGCCACACTGTTCGCCGGCACATCTCCTGTCCAGATTGGATCCATAGAGCCGATGCTGAAAATTTTGGATGCGTTTCGTACTGATGGCCACTCAGTCTCTCTCAGAGGCAAGACATCGGCATCACTCACTGATCGCATCTGTCCTTCCTTGGTAGGCAGGGTGAGCCACAGACACGACATATCCAGATATCCTTCAACCATTAGATACCTGAACATGTATTGCACGCGTACAATGTGGTAGATCATATGATAACGAGTGCATATATCAAGGTATAGTGATCATAAGCGAGTGATGTGTAATCACTCCGTTAAGGACACCTCGTGCTCTGTCTCTTCATCCTATATGAATACATTACTTCCATTGACACTGTATCCGACACGCTGTTGTAAGAACTTAGAACCCCTGCCCGACACCTTCGCCCACTACATTTTCCACTTGAGGCTCAATTAGAAGGTGTGCGCAATGTCTTGAACCCTCAAGAGCATTTGCTAAATACTCAGATAGTCCTCACATCTTCATAACACAGCAGGGGATAACGCGGGTGATAACCTTAGCTTCTTGGACCGATACAATTTATTAACAATATACATGTCGCCAAATGAAGACCATGGTGGCTGGTTATCATTGACGCTCTTGCTTGAAATTATCTCGGCATTACTTCCCTGCCAACGTGTGGGGGATGACCCACTGCCACCTCATGCAGTAATGGCATGATCGTTGGATCAACCGCATTGACAATGATCTAGCATGCAGGCGCTTGGACACCCAAGGATCTCGCTCTCCTGACCTGATCATTAGATGGACGCCAGGGCATTCCAGGGAACGAGGTAGCGGATGAACAGGCAAAGAAGGCAGCAAGGTGGAGACATCGGACTTAGGTTCATTGAGGTCAGCACAGCAATTGGATAGGTTTTTTTCTGCCCAGTCTCGTCTGCGGAGACCTTGTTTTTCCCACTCCCACTCTCACTCACACATCTGTGACCTCTACACATTTCTCAACATCACAAAATCAATGGATATGGACAACGAACCCAAAATATCGCGTAATCTGCACATGGAATGCCATCCACGGCAAAATACCTGTTAGTTTCCGCAAGAGTGTTTGACTTGTATGTTCCTCCGCAGTGGATTGACTTCATCACACTTTCATGAGATATGTGGGGCCCAATGCATTGCCATTGCTCGGGGCTTGGAATTCCATACATGTTAGGCGTGGCAGGAACCCGGGTTGTATATGCAGTTGCAGTCGAAGGCGCAGGGTATTCTTCTTACCGGTTGTACATTACCTATTTCAATGATTCTAATGCCAAATCCATACCCGCCATGTTGGAAAATACCATATTTGCAACTGGTCAGTGAACCAGTAATAAGGGGAAGAGTTGATACCCTGGCACTTTTGCCCTCATTGAGCCGCATTTTGCGTATTTAGTCATAGGTAGCAGTGCGCGGCAGTTCAGAATTTCACATACCGACGATGTCTGTGACGCTTGGCGTCAAAAGTCCATAGCTCTCTGCGTACATCTAGCCCTGCTCTCACTCTTTCCTTGGCATCTTCTGCATGTAGAATGCCTTCACCTCCGCAGAATAGCTATACACAAGATCAGCGCCTGAGCACTCATAGCAGTGGATCAGGTCGACGTTCCCAACGCACAGCGGTTGATCTAGATTGTGTTGATTATCTCCATAGTTGAGATAGAACAATTGGACATGTTATTGATCGATATCTAGAGGATGGTTAACACGAATGCACTCACAAAGCAATGGATACAAATAAACAAGCTGTTTGCACAACATTTGGAATTCTGCTCAGTCGTTGTTTTTGTCTGTCATAGCCACCGAAATGACGACAACCTCGCAATCAATCAAGTCATACTTCCAACAAGGGCATCGCAGACTTGAAGATAGAACAAATTTGCGGCAGACTCATCTGGACACATTCCTGATCCACTTTCTTCCAATTAAGAATGCCGATGCTTCATCAGATCAACCTGGCAGGAGATAGCGTTATTGATACTTGAACAAAGCCTGTTCCGGTTCCACCATGTTCACCAATCGAACAGAGCATTGTATGCATCCTCTGAGGGATCCTAGGCTATGTCAAGAGCTGATATAGCTCATCTAGAGAAATACCTGCTTCAACAAGTTTGTGCAGCTGAATTGCTTGAGATGAGCACACGGACGATGTCATGAAACCTGATTCTTACCTTTTACAGAATTCAGACATGATGGCCACTGCTGTCAGCAGACTCGTATTCAAGTAAGGTGGGCAAATTAGCACCATAGGAGACTACCAGCGGTGATGTGTAGGTTATGGATGCGTCCATAGAGGATAGAATGGTGTCGGGAGAGTCGAGCCGCATGAAGGGTTGTGACCAAGGAGTTAACACGTCACAGATTGAGTTTGATGCTACAGGATGCACGAAATTAACCCTACAGATTGTGCCCTGTGACGATATCAGCGTATGCACTCCCGGGCCGTCGTTTCCCTTGTTTTACGAGGACACCTCCTGCCCGTAGTTGATCTGCCGGTAAAGCATATCTCACGTAGCCAGTGTAAACAACAGAATTGAGAGTAACACACACTGTGAGAGTGTTGATATCTCATACCTGAAACCTGAGTACAACATAAAAGACTTACTGCAGCTCCTCTGCAACATTTTAAGAAGCACCCTCAACGACGTATGAGATCTAGTAGTCCTTCTCGAGCTCCTTGTACTTGGCCATAGGCTTTGGTATCAACGAATTATGCTCCTACGATAATATAAAGATTTCAAGAGTTGATGTTGTGCTTATTGCATATGTACGTGGGGTGTACTTTCGGAATACGAGTACATTGAGTATGACCCAGAAATTCAAGCCTTTCGATATGTGGACCATGCAACAGCCTCCGCAATGGCAAATCTGTGTCTTTTCCAAAGTTCGAATTGGATGGGTGCGCTCAGATCAGCGCTAGCTTCAGAGACGGTGCAATAAATCGACATTTCAATGTTAAGCTGCAAGTTTTAAGTTGATTCTTGAAGGCAAACTCTATATTGCTGCAGGCCCTGCTCATTCACTAGTGTCCATGTCATCGCCCTCACCCGGTCATCCACTATTAATGAATTTGTACTCTGTCACTGGATCTGCTAATTCACATGCCATCAAGATGGATTTCACACATCACATTGCAACCTATCATAACCAGCTCTCCGCCGAGTCACAAACCTCATACCTTGGTGGCACACCTCTTCCGCCTTCCACCCATCTTTCGAGGGTATGATGTACTAGTATGTTTGACAAGTCTTAATCTGCCATGAGCTGCGGTTTTGCGTGACCGAAACTCAAATCAACCTTGCATTCTCGGCCTCTCTCTGCATAGCCGGCATGAATTTCTATCCTACAACAACCACATCTGAACGCCTCCACTGTCTGCTACGATACGAAAGATGCCCATCTTTATGTTTAGTATCCTACTTACCATAATGAACGAGTCACGAGTCCCATGCATACGTGCATGTTTTGTTTCCATTCAAAGATACCTTCCGATATTGCAAGTAGAATATATTCCTACTACGTACTTGCTACATTCACGAGAGTTCCCATCAGAAACCAAGATCATGAATTCTTACTAGCTCAGTGTCCCGTCTGCTGACCTCGATTCACTTGACTAGATACGAACGAACAGAGCCCAACATTGTACTCTCAATACGCATGATCAAACACATGTTGAATGATCCACGGGACACAGGGATCTCATAGCATGGCCCCACATATTAAATCGCTGGCCAAATAAAACACACCAAATGCAAGTGCTGAAAGAACACCAGAGACCAAACACATCATATCAATAAGACAAGTGCCATTGTGATGGATATCTTATTAAAGAGCATATAAGTCACGCTCACGAACGAAGCGAACTCCATTCTGAAGTCAAGGCGTCGCAAGCCCACTGTAAGCGTGTTCGAGAACGCATCGTTCCTATCTCTAAAGGTCCTGTTCCTCGTGGATTTCTATTCCTTTACACAACATGTAACCCCTGTTATTGCCGGATATCACAATGCAGGATCCTCGTCGCATTGATGAATCTCCTGCCGAGCAGAAGTTGCTAGTTTTCTTATCGGAGAAGACCTGGAGTCGTGACCTATGGTACTGATCTGAAATAACCATACGAAACCCATAGTCTCCAACCTGACCCAGAACAGCGTACATTAGATCGGCAGATCGAAAAAGCGGTCACTATGGAGATGGCTTCGTAAATCAATGGCACATCAGCTTTTAAGAATAAGTTTGTCAGCTCACTGAAAAGGTTCAAGTTGAATAAGATCGGCTAGCATCGCCATTGATAAACCAATAAGCCAATGTAAAACGTACCTTAAGGACGGGCACCAAGTGCTCGGCTAGCTTCCATCGTGTAGGTGTAAGAGCATAGTCTGGTAGATTGTGCAGCGTCATAAATAACTGGACTTCCTCCTTGAAATAGATATGTGTGCTGAGACACGCGAAATCAGAGCTCCAGATGCGTTTTCGGTGACGTGGCCTGTGGTTAACAGGGTCGATGCGGCACGTAAATTTGAATTCGAGATAGTCGCAGCTTGTTTGTTGGTGGGAGACACTAACACAGGAGTTCGCGATACCACTGTGCGCTTACGGCTACGCGTGTTCTTATCAATAGCACAGTTTGTTGAGGGCCGCAGACGACATGGTGAAGTCAAAGCTTGGAAACGAACTGACACATCGCGCGACTGTCAACGACAATCCTACACCTATGAAGGCGCTGAACACGAGAGTCACCTATCACATTATGCCAGAGCGACAGCTCAAAGCCCCTATAAGGAGCGACGGCAAAGCGACGGAAGTTGGACACGTAGAAAAAAAATGCAAAAACCGGACACATCGCGCGACTGTCGACGACAGCCATATGCCCATACAGGCGCTGAACACGAGGGTCTGGTTTTATACGATGCCAGAGCGACGGCTCTATGCCCCGTAAGGACGACAACTGGATGCTTACAACAATGAAATCAAAGTATGAGTGAGAAAAGAGCAAAACGAGATTTTCAACCATCACGTGGTATTCCCACGCCGCACGGAAATATTGTTGGTGTTGGAGCGATGTCACATGTCACATGGCGGGCGTTGTTGTATTCGAAAAACTTTCCTGTTAGTGCATTGGATCTATTGGCACGAAGTTTATAGCTAGTGTGTCATAGGAGCCCCAGGAAGTACGGTCCAGCCTGGTGCCCACTTGTTCAATATTCACCACCCAGGTGTTTCCGATGGGTACCGACGTTACACCAGTGAAACCTCACACTGGTTCGATACAGAATTATAGTGCCGCAGGGAGGGCCAGTTCAGGAGACTCCCGCGCGGCTTATCAGCAGGATCTCCTCGGTAACATCGAATACCGATCACAAAAGCCTATCAATGCTTATGCAACGTGGTCGATCACTAGTATCGACACTGTGGTCAAAACAATCGAAGAGTCTATCAGGGCTGGGAATGACTTGAATGAGTTTCAGCAAAATGTATGGGACAAAGTTGAAGAAAAATATCTATACCCGCAACTTGTGAGCATGCATTTTTTCAATCTGGACACTCCTCATGTCGAGGGATATCTTATAGCAAAGTATATTTCGTACAATCGAAGGTGCAGTAGCGACAAAAACAGGGTATGATCGCTCGCAGTATCGGCAGTTGGTCGCGATGGGCGATCATGTTCCCGATGCCGAAAAAATGGCATTTCCTATTAATAAACCCGACTTCGCCCTCGTGGAAGTACCCCCAACGTCGGAGCCCCTGACTCCCAGCATTGATCCGGGGAGCAATCGGGTCAAGTGGAGAGAGATTTGTGGGTTTGTTGAAGTCAAAAACACATTCAACAAAGGTCCCAATGCGCCATCAGCAACGACAGTGAGACAAATAGTGTCACAGGGAGCCAATTATGCGAGGCTGATTTTGGCATCCCGACCATTCCACCTGTATGTTCTGTGTATCTTCATTTACGGCCCAAACTTCTGCCTTGGTTGGTACGACCGCAGAGGGGTCATCCTTTCCGACGATTACCACATCGACACCGATCTTGGCATCCTTATAAACGTAGTCCTTCAGCTCACTACACATATGACTTCATGTCAGCTTGGACACGACAAGACGGCGACCTTGTTAAAACGGACATACATACTACCAGAAAACACTATCCCTCCTTCTTGGTGAGCATGAGTACAGCGACCGATACACGTCGGTGGAAGACCATGGGCGCCCCTATATGGTCTTCAATGTCTTTACTAGGCCGCGGCACGGCTACATGGCGAGCCGAATCGCTGCAAGACGGTGAGACTGTTGTATTAAAAACACTATGGAGATCGCAGACCCGACGAAGTGAATCCGACGTCTACAGGCTTATCACTTCTGATCTGCCGGGGGTTGCCACACTGAGCCTTGGGGATGACGTTCGCCATTCTATCGGACGGGACGCAAATGCTGTCGTAACAGTTGGCTGGCTCCGTTCCACCATTCTTCGAGATGACGCCCACGTTCGTGACGATCCAGTTCTCCATCGTCTCGCGCTCAAAACCATCGGAAGACCTTTGTGGGATGCTTGAAACGAGTGAAACCTTCATTACAGGCTCTTTGGCTGCACTCAAAGGTTTGACATTACCCGATTATTTTATCCATTTTTAATCATAATACATGTAGGACACGAAGCACTTTGGATAGATAAGGGCATCCTTCACAGAGACATGAGCCCAGGAAATATCTTTATTGGTCAGCCGGGCTGTGCTGAGGGTTGGGAAGGGTTCGTTGCAGACCTCGAACTGGCCTGGATAGCACAAGCTAAGACTGAAAAAATTGACTTGTTGGAACATGTTACTCCCTCCGTCGGACAGAAAAACACTAGAGGCATCTTTCACAGGAAACCGTTTCAAATTCCAGAACTCCTGGAGCAGAAATCACCGTAGGTGTATATATTTTGAAACTTACCAAGATCCACTAAACATTCCTTTTAGGGCACCACATTGTTCATGGCTGGTGAACTTTTGGACAAGATGCTCCCGGTCGACAAGAAGGACAAGGGGAAAGTGTGTCCAGCACACCTTGAACGTGGTGTACACCACGACCTAGAGTCTTTTATCCTTGTTCTATTCTATGCGGTCATGAAACGTACCTTGGGGAAACGGTTCTCCGAAGAGGACGCATTCAATAGAAGTGGCATTGAACGACTCTACCGCTCACTATTGGCGGGCATACTATCTGCGACATTACACAAGGACGGTCTGTTTTTCTGCAGCAGAAGCCATTATGTCTCTACAACGTGGTGGACCCAGCAATGCGCCAACTCCTTCATGGCTGCTGGATGCTTTTGAAATCACAAAGGGCTGACAGTGTCTCAGGTGATGCATATACAGACGAGATTGAACAGGAGCTGCAGTTGACAAGTGAGAAACCACGGCTCATCACCTATGATCAGTTATATACTACCTATGGTGTGGCACTAAATACCCTTTCAGAACTCCCAGAATAGTAGAATTCCTGCTTCATCACGCCAACATATACTTTGTCATGGTCATGTATCTACAACTGTCCCAAACTCAATGCTGCCTGGCAAGATGCCGGCATTTCTCCGTACTGTAGCACAATTTCGACTGATGCATAGTACGTTTGGGGATCAGAAGTTACTCTTATTCTCCATGCTCAATGGTGCAGTAAGCATGAACATCGATACTACTGCATCGAGTGATCTATGACTTCGATAACCACTTGCACTGCTGCATCTGAAGGATCATCTATAGCTAGACACTATTCACGGGATAGCCTGGAACGATCGGCACCACTCATACGCGGACTTACATTCCAAGCAGATATCAATTCTCCGAATTGCCGATCATGGGTTCTATATTATGTGCGTTATTCGGTACACTTACACATGACACACATATAAATCGATCCAACTAAAAAAACAACTCCAGTTCCATCCCAGCCTCGATGTCCTGCCGTCCTTCAATTGTCAGCTCTACGTCCCATACCAATGGTAGGACATTGCTACCAATGGCTCGGCATCAGCCAAAGATGCATCGACTACGGAGGTATAGCTCCATCGAATGTGTGTTTATTTCTGTGTCGATTCTTTATGTTGATATTTAACCTTCGACTGGGATGATCGTAACAGGGGTCTACGCATCGGGTGATAATTTGGATACAAGGGACGGTGTTCAACGTTTGCTAGTTAAGGAAGGAGACGAGTACGATTCAATTTTCCATGCTGAGTCGCTTGTCCCTGAAGATGCTTACATCCATGTAGTGTGGCGATATTCCCACACGATCAAAGGGCGATTCCAGTGGAAGATGGAAGCCTCCCTGCCATGGGGTATTGGTATGGGAGGGTAAATGATATTTACGTCGAACCGACCAGTCAAGTGAGTGTATGAATAATAGGCACACAGCTAAGGTGCTCATACAGTACATTCAAGGATGCGTGGGTTAATATACAGTGGTATTACAG
>NW_024540632.1:0-28126 GCF_016647625.1 Suillus subalutaceus | reverse complement strand
TGGCCAGTGAGCAGGGATTCTTGATAATATTTGCTAGTGCGTCACTGCGAACCGCCTGTTGCTGAAGTTCCAGTGCATTCAGTGCCACACTACGGGAGTAGCCGCAGTATCTTCAATTACGTAATATATGTATGTAAATTTCATGCAAAATTCTGAATGTTGAACATCTCTCCTAAGGACTTTTTGAAGTCAATCATGTTTGCCTACGCGAACAACTACCTAAGCTCATTCTAGTACGCTTCGGGAGTCACAATTCACGAAGATCCGGTCTGGACGCGTTTTTGTCACCATTCAGACTTCTTAATCCTGCCTCTCAATCCTCAATTCTCATAAGTCTATTGTTATTACTTAGTAGCAGTGTCGGCCTCTTCCACGTACGTAAGGGCCAGATTCTTGTCACAATCTGGGATCATTTGAGGGTCCAAGTTTATCGCTCATATACAGCTTCCCTGGCGTCGCCTACAGGTGTCAATTTTGGGTGCGCAGTTTGCGCCTCAACCTGTTTGGAAATTCAAACAAAGCGCTCGTTCGACAATATAAGAACAGCCTCATTGCAGAGATTGCTTCACGAGGCACTCCTTTGTATCTTTGTACCTCTTGACACCACTCAAGTATTTCTCCGGCACCTTGTATAAGTACTTCATTATCACAAGCTTCTCTCGTTCAACAGACCATGTTGGACTTACTCTCCAAAGATCGAATAGTCGACGAGGCAGGCCTCAGAGCCGCCTTGTATCATCTGGACGCAGTCTCAAGTTCGGGAGCAGCCAGATTGCAAGCCACGGTCGAACATATGCTATCATCACCCTATGTTTTTGCATATATTATCTCTGGTATCTCACAGACTTTCTTCGAGCGCCATCAGCTCTGACCCTGTAACAGTTTGGGATCGCCATGAGGCAATGATCTCACACATTATGACAGGCTTTCCAAAGAAATCTCAAGAATATCTAACATCCATTGCGAGCAAGATGCTAGACAATTTGTCTATGTACTTTTTAGCCTTGCCAGTCGAGTCTCTGCCGGTGGAAGTCTCAAGGGACATCAGCCGCCACAGAGGCTTCATCGAGGGCGCTTTACCCGTACTTCGCACGTTGAGCACCATGAAATTTACTAGTGCAAAGTCATTTGAAGATGAGACTGATCCCTTCGACATCGAATCTGATGATGGATTCGTCAAGAAGAAAGTGCCCCAGAAAATCCGCAAGCGTAATCGCCAGAAAGCTTATACGGCTATCGACACATCGCTCTTCGTCAGGCTTGGTGTGGTTGTGCCTCCCACGAGTGAGGCTGCCATATCATTGTCCTCTCACATTCTTGAGGAGCTGAAAATTACTCTGTCGGTGCGTATATTTGCTGCTTTTTGATGTGTTTCCTGACGGCTTTCCATAAGTTCTACCTCTCGCTTCTGCGGAGGACGGAATTGGCAGGCGACATCAAAGCCTTACTCTTCCCAAATGTGGGAGAGTCTGCCAAAGATGCTGTGCCTGAAGTTTCGTCAACCGAAGATATCGAGAGCCCGACAAACGGACCCAACGCGTACCCAATGGTACAGCCCATGAAGGCTGCGCTTTACTTCGAAAACGCGGATGGGTTCGGAGAGTGGCGAATCCTCATATCTACCGAAGCCTATAAAAATTTGCGTGAATTCCGTAGAGCAGATGAGAAGGTATTCAAGATCATCGTCAAGAAGATCAAGTATGTTTTCTGATGAATTTCGCTGCAATGATCTCATCTTTGCCACAGACAACTATCGAATGGCCATTTCTCAGATGATAACCACAAGCGGCTTAATGGGCCGGATGCAGGCATTCCTATCCACGAGGCCAAGATGACAAGGGACCTACGCTTAGTAGTAGGTGTAATCTCACATACGTCACTTGGAGCAGGAGACGACCGACCTTTTCTCACAGTACCAGATCGACTGTGTTCCTGACCAGGACGGAAAGGTAGGCCGTTCTTCCATTGATGATAAGCACGATATTGAAACCGGAGTCTCGACAGTCCGAAAGACAAGGTGAGCTATCAAGAGCAATTAAATTACATCATGTGTCCGCCATTAGCGCTCACGTGAACTCTAGTCATCAAGGTATACGGCATCTATACGCATGCGCAACTTGGCAGAATATGGGATGCCTTGGGTAGTCATCTTGCACGCAAGGGCAAAGAATATCGTAGAAGGTGAGGACATTTTTCAGCTCTTGATGCAATTCAACGAATCGTTGCTTGCGCAGGTGCATCTTTCGGAACAGACCAGTCTTTTCTAATGACAGCGTGATTCTGCCGGCGTCATTCCCACCGGCTGAACCTGAGCCAGAATGTTCAGGAAGCCCACTTGATCTCAGTGATAAGGACATGGACCGCGTTGAGTATTTTCAATTGTCATTAGTACGATCATTGATCCATGACATAGCTTCACTCTTTGCTTGTGTATGAACTTTCGCCATCCTTATATTGGTTCCCATCTAACGATTTTCTAGTTTGGAGAAATATGTCACATTCTCGCAAGTAAGCTTGTAAATACGGTTTATAGACACGCGAATACTGACTCGATAACCTCTTTTTTTAGGCATTCCTCCATAGTGAGTGATCATGCAGTTGTTCGCCACCTCTTCTCATCTTTGCAAAAGGTCTCATTGCAAATCAAGACGTACAGCACGTCTTCATGCTCACGTGAGTTCTGCCCCAATACGACGAATTCACTGATTGATATCGGTTCAGACCTCAAGAACAAAAGATTGTCGAGTGTACTACGTCGTGTTATGTCTTGGGTCGCAGCGGCACGGGGTAAGTGTTCCGCCCTTGATATGAATAGCGTATTTATCACACCCAACTAGAAAAACCACGACGATGCTGTTTAAGATTCTCGGCATTCAGCGAGCTTGGGAGATGAGTGCCGTTGACATGCCGAAGCCACGCCAAATCTTCGTCACTAAATCCAGAGTACTCGCCACGAAAGTGGAAGAGTATTTCACGAAGCTTCTCGAATCCTTGGCGTTAGCAGGCTACACCCTGCAGGAACTTGCGAAAATGAAGGCGCAAAGTGTTCAGGAGGGCCTTGTTGATCTCGATGACCTGCCCGAATCATTGATGAATATACCCATGAAATACAGTGAACTTGAGGATAGGCACTTTCCTCTTTTTGTGACTTTTGATCGAGTACGTCCCAATCCGTCGTCTGGACAGCCCCTAAGCTAATCGTTTATGTAGCTAGCGAAGATGATCGCAGCAGATGTCTTGAGCAAGGACGTCCCCGAAACGAGAGATAGTGCAGGGCTTTTCTTCAATGTTGACGATGCTGAGGCGCATGACTGTTTCGTCACCTATGATGTATTCGCAAATCAATACTGGCCTCATTTTCCGCAGAATCTCGCCAAGAATCTTAGTAGTGTCCTTTTCTCTTGTTATGACAACGAAGCACTGACACTACCCCACCAGACCCGTGGTTGGTTTTCAGCGAATTCATGGGCGAGTACTAATTTGCATTATCTTGACGCCCGCAGTTCCTGAATATACCTGCAGGGATCGTCAAAGGCTCCGAACACGCGTTGACCTGTCCTGAAGGAGTTCTCGATCGCTCAAACTACCTCTGTCTTCCTCATCGCTCTAACCCAAATTTTGCGAATCAGAGGGGAATTCTGTATGACATCTTCGAGATTTATACTAAAATCAAGAGGCAGCGACGTCATCATGATGTTGCAGACCGGTACGTCCTATTCCTCCTCACCCACGTAATGTCACGATATATGGCCAAACAGCACGCATGCGATACTTAAGGTCTTGCGGAGCCAGAAGATCCCTGGCCAAAAGGTCGATTATATGTATGTGTTATCCCCACCAATGCACCCTACTCCTGACCACCTGCACTAGGTATGTCGACGAAGCACAGGACAACCTTCTGATCGACGCACTCTGTAAGTAGCTATTCTGTGTTTCATTGATAGGAACCCATTTAGAACTTTCTGTTGTAGTTTTGAGGCAATTATGCAGGAATCCAGACGGTCTGTTCTGGGCTGGGGACACCGCACAGACAATCTCTGCAGGGAGTTCCTTCAGGTTCGATGATCTGAAAGCATTTCTCTACCGTGTAGAGGTCAGCAGACAGTAACTTAGTTCGGGCCTGAATTAACATCTTACAACAGCAGCAAAATACCTCGGTCAATTCTGTTGGAGCATATCTTCATCAGCCCACGATGTTTCAATTGGCGATCAACTACAGATCACACGGTGGCATTGTCAACTGCGCGCATTCTGTGATCGAACTCATCACAAAATTTTGGCCCAACACAATCGATAACCTTCGGCCAGAAAAAGGGGTGGTTGACGGGCTGAAGCCTGTGTTTTTTACTGGTTGGGATAAAGACACTGTTCGCTATGAACAGTTCTTGTTCGGGGCGAGGTAAGCAGGTCTGGACGACATTCCTTCTTTCCTACTGAGGATTCTTCCAGTGGTAGTCATATTGAGTTCGGAGCTCAGCAGTGTAAAGTACTTGGTTGGTGGTTTCATTCATACACTGACAAGGTATCTAGGCATTCTTGTGCGTGACGATGCAGCACGTCAGAAGTTGCGAGAACAAGTAGGCGAAATTGGACTGATTATGTGAGTCGTATTAAGACTGCCTTTGCTCTGTGTTTTCATGTTCACATATGTATGCAGGACGCTTTACGAGAGCAAAGGCCTGGAATTCAATGATGTGAGAACGCTAACTTAGCTATCTGATGGATGCCTGACTTCGGCCAGGTGCTGTTGTACAACTTTTTCGAGGATTCTGTCATAGATCTGTCACGATGGCGCATAGTCCTCAATGGGGTAGAGGGTCAAGAACATGCACCGAACTTCGATCGTGATGAGGCGCGATATGCTGGGGTTTGTAGTGAGGTAGGCACACCGATCCTCGGGATAAACTCTGGCTTACTTTTATCAGCTCAAACTTCTTTATGTGGGAATCACTCGAGCAAGGAAGAACATGTGGATCGTTGATAAGTCCGACAAATCAGACCCGATGCGTGTACGTTAAGAGCAGCGTATCGGCGTAACTCAATCTGATAATACTTTCCCTTCAGATATTTTGGACCTCTCGTAATCAGATCCAAAATTGTACCCCCGGCACCGATGTCCCTCATCTAGCTGTCTCCTCGACTCCAGAAGAATGGGCATCCTTCGGGCGTTCACTATTCTCGCACAAGCGTTACTCGCAGGCTATCCATTGCTTCGAACGTGCTAACCTTCATCGTGAGGTGAAGGTCTGTGAAGCATACCAACTGCGAGAAGTCGCACGTTCTTCTGTCGGAGTGGCCATACTTAGCAACCAAAAAAGAGCCTTTAACGCGGCAGCTGATACCTTTACTGATTGTGGTGCAACCGCAACAGGAAATCAGAAGCTCCAATATTATCGTAACTCAGCGGATTGCTACGTTCGAGCAGGGGATGATCTTAAAGCTGCTGAGGCCTATCTCAATGCTCATGAGTTCGAGCAAGCAGCGAAGAGATATCGCAAGGCTGGACGGTTTGACAAGACTCTCCATGTCCTTGATGACCATGGCACGAATATACCTGAAGAGACCACGGAGGAGTTATGGACTGTGTGCAGACTGTTTTACTGCAGCAGGAACAACACTCAGTAAGTCTCAGATTCTTCACAATGTTCTCATTCAATAGCAATTGCGCAGGGCTCCCTTGCCTCTCTTCTCGACATTTGAACATCAACTCGCATTTCTGGAGGACTATGATCTCGATTACGCTCGTGCCTCACTGCTTGAATCTCACTCAAGGTACTATGAGGCCGCAGAGCTCCACTTGTCAGAGAATAGACCCTTGGAAGCTGTTCGAGCATTCATCAAGGACAACAGCAACGTCAAATCTACTGTTCGCGCCGCCGAGACTATATTGGAATACTTCTGGCGCAAATGCTCCTTCAGAATCACTGCAAAAACTGTCGCTGATGAGCCAATGCGGCATTTCATCGCTCTCGCTGATCAGCTAGAGACGAACAAACTAACGCCGGCGACGCGTGATCTAGTGCGTATTAGCAGTCTTCAAGTATCCAGCTGGACTGATTGACATCCAGATATCGATGTTTCGGAATATCTTGCACGGAAATCACGAGCCGTTGAGAAACCTTGCGCTTAACTTCCATGAACATAATAAGCCAGCAGCTCTCCTTTGCCTGGACCATATATTTTCTCGAACCACAGACATTCGAACTTTCGCGGTCGATGAAATGCAACGGTTTCTTCAACAATTCCATGCCTACGTTCGATTGCTCTATCTGATTTTGACCTCCCCTGACCCCATGGAGCATAAGGGTATCCAGAGACTGTTCTCCATCGTGCCGTTGTCCGGTGACGAGTTTCTCATACCAGATGGAACGTTCCTCCACAACTGTGTGATGGAAATCCGCCAAGGCATCACTTGGGTATCGGAACACCATGATCCGTCTGGGTATACAGCCTCTCGCCGAAACGCCACCCAGCTGCTACAACGATCCATTCGGACGATCTTGAAGGATAAAGTATCGGAGATCGATGCTATGTGTTACGAATCTCCCGTTTTCTCGCAATGCCTGCCATTCTTGATATCTGGAGTATGCCGAAGAGATAACTGTCCCCAAGAGCATGTTGCAGTATCGAAATTGGATCGCCGGTATTACAACAGCCGTGTTGCCATCCACATCTGGCAGATTCTTATCTTGCAATTCATGTATTCCGCTCACCCATGCATTGAACGACGCAATAGGTGCGGCTGGAGGTAGCTTATGATCGAGTTCTCATACTGATCGCTTTATCAGCATGAGGGACTGGCTCAAACATCTTTACGAGGCTATCAATCCACCCTTCTTCATTCAAGGTTCCCCCGCGGACCTTGACATGAACTTGATGCCTCTTCGTCTAGATGGCATGAAAGTGGTGAAGCTCTGGATCCGCGAATCCTTCTACTCGCTCGACCCATTCTATACCCAGGCTGAATTTTTGACGGCGTTGATGGGGATAACCAGTCTAAGTTTCGCTTTTGATAGGCACGACGCACCTGTCTACATCTCTCGAGCAAAGTGTACGGTCTCTGGACCGTTAGAACTCTTACGCAAGGCGGACGGTCGTTATATGGTTCATGACCTGCTCAGTTCTTACCAAGGAGCTACCCGTAGCAGCATCTCATCTGGAATCCTGTATCTTCTGTAAGCGTTCTTTTTGTCCCTACGTGCATTCAACTAAGTGCAAATCAGACATGTCCTCGATAATCGTTTATATGCCAACCTCTCCGTGCTGTGCGACTGTATCGAGGACATCTGCAGCGCTTTTGTAATCAAGTACCGAATGGACCCGGGCTTTAATAAGTTTCCCCTCCATGACGTCGTCCTTCCATGCAACTGGTTGCTGTTTCCCCACAAATTCACTGCGGAGAAAGAAGCTAAGCTGTTTTTGATGGGCAAGCTTTTGGATGAGATAGCGAGGGTGGTCGAAGCATTGCGCGTAGAAGCTGGCATGGGTGAGTCTCTCAACTCTTCAGAAATCCGGGATTATAATTAGGCAGAATTCCTCTGGCTGAACCATACTAAATTTACGCCTATTCTCCGCAATGTTTTCATTTCGCGGATGTGAGTCCAGCTTAGTATCTGTTCGTCGACGAAACGCATATTGACCACATGTAATGCAGCTGCAGGGTTCTCTGCCTTGGTACGTTTGTTATTTCTATTCGAAACCCATTGGCTGCTGAATTAGTTCATTAGTTGCTCATAACATCAGGAATCGGTTCATGAAAGACAAAGTTGACAAGATCATGCTTTCTCTGCACAAGAACAGCCCTCCTTCGAATTGGCGTACGGCTAACTATCGGAAACTTGTGGATGACGTGGTCAAGTACATGACACCGTTGCCAGGACGGGCGCCATCCTCAGACGGTTACCTCCGAGCTCTCGTCGCCTTCGACAACAACATGGGAGCGAGCAATCTGGTGCATCTTATCCACAAAACAATGGATCAGCGCGTTCGAGTCTATCCTATCCGTAGACTCTTATACGAGAAGGTCATCGAGATTCCCCATTTCCTTTCATCGTACGCAGTGATCGCACAATCTACTCTAAGAATGGATGCCCCGGCCTTTGTACCTCGCTTAGAACATTCCAAGGACCGACCAGAGGTTGTGCAGCATGATGAGAAAGAGAAACCGGAACCACAACCTCAAGAGTTTGAAGGAGAAGAAGAAAAGGAGGAGGATGTCGTAGTGAATGCTGATGCCGAGACACGTGATGCGTTGGAGACTTTAGATGAGGCGGTGACGTCGCTTGCACCCGATTTTGATGAGTCGCTACGCTCTAACGGACCATCGGTGGAGGAAGAAGAAGCGGCTCGCAAGATTCAGAACGCATACCGCCGTTACGTTGTACGCCGCTCGAGTCGTGCAGTGAATGCCGAAATCGATGCGATATTCATGACATGCCTGAAGGAGACGCAGTCCTCTGAATGGCATCCGGGTTACTACAACTTCTTTTTCCTTGGACCATTGCCTCACCTTCTGGTTTGCCTGGAACGAGGCATTGCTCTGACTCGCGCTGCCAAAGCGAAGACGAAAGGCCTTCTTAACAAGGAGTCTCATGAAAAACTTGAGGAGTTGGGCAAGCAGAGAAACGAGATAGTGTCCGTCTTCACTCACTCAACAACATACAATAACTAACACCGTCCTGTTTGCAGAGGGCTCCTTAAGAAGGGATCGAAATTGCGCAAGCAGTTAGAACCTTCCTCACCGGCTCATCGTGCCCGTAACATCGACGCACTCAAAAGTGGAGTTCTAGAGGTCAAGGAATTCATGCAGAGTGTTCCCAGCAACATGCAAGATATGCAATCCGACTTTCAAATGGCCTATAAGGGCATCGTTGCAGAGAAGAAAGCTCCTGTGCGAAAGGAGAAAGAGAGACCTACTCTCAATGTCGAGGATATCGACGACTATTGATTTTACTAAAGTTGTGGAGAGTCGAGACTGCCATTTCGTCGTGTATTAGTATTAAACATATTGTACAGTGTAATCAATGCCTGTGCGTGCGTGAGAGTAAACCAAAGTCATGGTGGACAATAAACGAGCATAGAACATTTTTGAACACGGGGATTCCGAGCTGCCACAGTGCGGCTATGTAACACTGTTCTACCACATGACGCGGTGCTGTTGACTGAATATCTTCACTAATATTTGAAGCAAATGTTGCTTTGACTAATTTTAAGATATCATGAGCATGCTGGAGTGGGGGACCCCTAGGCGAGGGGCGGAAGTAGCAGCCGGGTAGTACCATAGCTTAGTCAGCTGCTCAGTGTCCCCGGTTCGGGTTTTGTCGTCACGCGTAGTGCTCTTCACCACTTTGCCTTACTCGCGACACGCAGGCACACAGTCGCAGATACACTGCTCCAATGCTACTTATGACTGCCCGAATTTAATGATGCCATTCATCACATTCGGTGTGTGCGTGTTATTGTGTGTGGACTTCTGCAGGTAATGCCTACATCAGCACTACCGCTGGAGCTGCTAACATATTTAAGGATGGAACGATTGATCGAGATCCCACGGAAGGAATGATTCTGTCCGATTGCCCATCATGTGAGGCCTTCATAAATTATATTCTGCAAGCTTACAACGAGATGAAAACCGATGCGTCGTAAGTACTTCAGTCATATTTTACGCAGTCACCCGGTGTTCCTCTAATTTAAGGTATTCTTGAATGCTCGAGCATGGTGAAGTTTATTCACCGTGACAAACGAGCGTTCAGTAACGAACTACTCAAGAACTACTTACGTGACATGGCGTCAACCACACTGCACCAATGCAAAAGCAGAAACACGACTCACTGTCACGGTGAATATGGCTTACACAAATACACGATGCCATTCTACCAGGTCGGTGAGTCACGGAGTTAGATGAAAACTACTCATACTCACAGGGTGGTCTATTTCCACGCATACCTGGCCATGGCAGCAATTTGAAACTGTAGTGGCGTCGCAGCTGACGGGACATTCACTGTCAGCACTGACAGGAGACACTGTCAACTTAAAAGCAGCAATAACGGCGAGGACGAAGGAGAGACGCATTATTTGTGAGATGTGATATGGGATCCCAAAAATAAATCTGAAGGGGAGTAGGAAGACAGCTCGCTTTTATGCCCTGAATAGTGCTCTGCGCAGAACCTCGGCCCGTCCACCTGAAATACTCTTTCAAACAGATATCATTTATATTGCCAGCACATTGCCAGCAGACCTCAGATTTGACTTGCTCTGTCTCCGACAAAGTTCTCTTGACGTGCCAACTCACTTGGCAGAAGAACAATGGTAATGTGTAATTCCTAACTTGTTGTTATATCCGGCTACGATAGGTGACGCGACGATTCCTGGAACTGGGCTCAAGGGTCTCATGGATACAGAGTCTCATCATGCACACATGGGGGAACGCAAAATCGGATACCGGGAGATCTAAATTCCAAGTGAGAGTCTCCAGGTATACTGTCATTTTCGAGACGCACACTATACTAGATATGCCATTGTTGAGAATCTCAATTGGTTCATATTCTATTGAGATAGATTTACTCCAAGGTGCCGCCAATATATTTCAGTGAGTTCCGCTCGTACTCCGCTAGTTATATTCTCCGCTAGTCATATCAAGCTCAGTTCATTGCTAATAGCTTGCTGAAGCGCTGATCAACAGCCTATCCCAATAGCGACCGTTTCAGAAGTCCACAGTGCTGCAGAACATGCCAAAGTCACTATATCAATGAGGAAGGGCCGCACTTTGCAACGTGTCTCACTGACTCACTCTCTTATCAGGAACCTCCCAACATGTTTACATCATTGTCTATATCTTCGCAAGTAGAAACCCTTAAGTTGAACTTCTTTTTCAGTTATCCGATCAGCTCGCGGCGCCGTGTCAGGTTGGCTCCCGAGATCCCAAGTCCAACTGGTTTTTGCCCTTCAGCTCAGATCCTAGGTGTCAATGGCCAACTTTGACTAGGAATGATGATCTGCCTGCCACGGTAGTTGTTGGCAGCTAGTACTACGGCCCAAATCGGTGCATAGTATGACGATCGTACTGGGGAAAATCCCTATCATGCTTGGAAGCTTCAACATGCGGCTGACTCGTGGGGTTGTGAAAGTAGCAAGGAGTCCGCGGAGGCTAAGCGCTAATGGTTTCGAAGTCCGCAGCTTATGTTGAATTTACATAAGTGAAGCGTGCTGAGTCAGAGTAGTGAGGCCTTGAGGTAAATATTGCTGCTCGCTCTACTGATAGTATACTTAATACTGTACTTACATACACTTAGGAGTCGCATCCTTGTATCGATGAAGATCGAACTTCCGACATGTCCTTAGGCTCATGAACTCCTCTTTCCAACAAATCCAGAAATATCCTCGAAATCCAGATTTCATTAGTCCAAGTTTGTCCTTGCCAAGCTTCTGATCATGATAGTAGGTGACTAGGTCTGGGCATACTAACGCCTTCAAGTTCAAGCTAAGCTTTAAGTTCAGACTCGGAGGGCATGTTTAAGGGAGCTTTCTTTTGCACCATGATCTTTGGTGTACCAACCACAACCATTCAAGTGCTCAAGCTCAAGCTTTGAATGTCCTTCTCAATTTCTTCATGTTTTACTATGACAACTTACTCTTCCAGTTCTATGGAACTGTTTTCAACCAATCAATTGGCCGATGAAACAGGTCTCAGAGCTGCCTTGTGTCACTTAGACGCTCTAGGAGGTCACAGTGGATTACAACCTACAATTGAGTATCTGCTCTCTCTCCCTCATGTTTTTGCACACATTGTCTCAGGTATCTCGCAGACTTCATTTCCATGATATCAACTAACTTCTTGAATAGTTTGGGATCGCTCTACAGAAATGATCTCGCAACTAATGGCTGACTTTCCTACAGACACCCAAGAGTACCGCTCATCTCTTGCAGTGCAAGATGCTGGACAATCTGTCTGTTTATGCTCTAGCCCTGCCAATCGAGTCTTTGGTGAGGGAAGTCGCGAAGGATATCGATCACTACTGGGCCTTCATTGAGGGTGCACAGCCCGTGCTGTGTGCATTGAGCACCATGAAATTTTCTGACATAAAGTCGCTTGAGAGCGATCCCGATCTCTTCGAGGTCGAACCTGATGACAGAGTCGTCAACATGTGGGCGTCCTGAGTCATGCGCAAGCGTGATTGCCAGAATGCTTGTGTAACTATTGATGCATCACTCTTTGTCAAACTTGGCATGGCTGTGCCTCCCACGAGTGAGGCGGCCACATTCGCTGTCCACCTACATCCTTGCAGAGCTGAAAAAAATCCTCTTGGTGTGTATTCTCATGCTGTACTTTTCGATGTTCCCTGACAGCTCCCCATCAAAGCCCTTCTCTTCCCAAATGTAGAAGAGTCTGCCAAAGATGTTGCGCCTGAAGTTTCATTCCCTGAAGATGCCAAGAGCTTAACAGAACAAAGTGCATATCTGATGGTGCAGCCCATGAAGGCTGCTCTTTACTTTGAAAATGCGAACTGGGTTCAGCGAGTGGCAAATTCTGATATCCTCTGAGGCATATAAACATCTACGTGAACACCGTCGAGTGGACAAAAAAATATTCAAGATTATCTACAAGAAGATCAAGTCCATCTTTCGACGTCATTTATATCACTGATCTTATAATTACCACAGAAATCTCTCGCACTGGTCAATTCTCAGCCAACAATCACAAGAGACTCAATGGGCCGGATGCAGGCATTCCTGTCTTTGAAGCCAAGATGACCAAAGACTTATGGCTGGTGGTAGACATCATTTCTCAGAAACTCTGGGCAGGAGATAACCTATTTCTATCACAGTACCAGATTGATTGCGTCCCTGACCGGGATGGAGAAGTGTGTGATTCTTCCTTCAAAGACCAGCAAATGATGCTGAGACCAATTCTTGATAGTCAGAGAGACAAGGTGCGCCATCATGCATCACAAATGAACATCAATGTTCATAATCACTCACGCGAATACCAGTCATCAAAGTATACGGGATCTATAGACACTCTGAGCTCAGCAGAATATGGAATGCCTTGGGAAACCATCTAGCACGCAGAGGTGCAGAATATCGCAGATGGTTGAGCATACCTGTCATCTATTATGCGGCCAACTGAGTAATCGCTCTATCAGATGCATATTTTGCACCAAACCAGCTGACAATGTTATTCTACCAGCCTCATTCCCACCGACGGAGCCCAAGCCAGAAACTCCGGCTAGCCCACTGGATCTTAGTGCCAAGGACATGGAACATGTTGAGTGTTTATATTTTTTGGTAGTACAGTGGTTGATCTGTGGTGCAGCTTCACTCTTTGCTTGTGTATGAGTGAATATTTTGCAATTTGATGCATGATGGTTGATGATTATCTAGCCTAGAGAAATATGTTACATTCTCGCAAGTACGTTTGTTTGTATAGTTCTTTGATATAGAATGAGTTGATAATGTCTCCTCAGGCATTTTTGCATAGTGAGCAACCTTATACTTGGTCATCTACATCGTCTCATTCTTGCAAAAGGTCTCATCGCAAACCAAGATGTACACCATGTCTTCATGCTCTCGTATGTCCTGCTGCTTTGAAACGGGTTTAGCGATTGACATTGCTTCAGTCCTCAAGAACAAAAGGTTGTTGAATCCACTACGTCATGCTATGTTTTGGGTCGCAGTGGCACAGGGTAAGTACCTTGGGCTCGACATTGCTCACATATCTATTTCATGGGCCACTAGAAAAATGACGACAATGCTGTTCAAGATCCTTGGCATTCAGCGAGCCTGGGAACTGAGTGCCACTGACATGCCCTAGCCACATCAAATATTTGTCACTAAATCTAGAATGCTGGCAACAAAAGTTGAAGAATACTTCACTAGGCTTCTCGAGTCTCTTGCAATGGCAGGCTATACGCTGCAGGAAATTGCGAAACTTGAGGCACAAAGCATCGAGGACGATCTTATTGATCTTGACACATGCTCCTGAGTCGCAGATTGGAAAAAAAAAATGTCCCTGCGAGAAAATACATCTCAACTTGAAGACAAACATTTCCACTTATTCGTGACCTTTGATCGAGTACGTCACCATAGATTCACAGACCTTCTTTGAACCTCATTTTATTAGCTAGCAAAGATGATCGCAGCCCGATATCTTCAACATGGAATGGAACCGGATACAAAACGGTAGTGCTGAGCTTTTTCTTCAACACTAACGCTTTCAGAGGCGCATGGGCTCTTTGGGTTCACCTTTGCGTTTTCACAAATCATATTAGCCACATCTCCCACAGGGTTTTCACCAAGAAATTTAGTAATACTACTTCTGGTCTATCAGCTATCAGGTGATACCTCACAGGTCCACCCAGATTCATGGGTTGGGTTTTCACGAGTTTATGGGCAGTCGATGTCCTTATCCAACCAAGCAGTTCCTGAACCACCTCCAGTATTTTATCAAAGGCTCCGTAACAGGCATTGGCCTTTTACGGATGGATTCCTCCTGCCTCAAAACCGTCCAAGCTACCTTCGTCTTTCCTGCCGCTCTAATTCGATTTTTGCAAACCAGAGAGACACACTCTATGATATGTTCGAGATCTACAGGAAGTTCAAGAAGCAGAAACACCACTTCAATGTAGTGGATCAGTACGGGTCATTTTTCTTAGACTCGTTGGACCCAAAATTAATTCCAAACAGTACGCATGCAATACTCAAGGTCTTACGAAACCAAAAATTTCCTGGTCAACAGGTTGATTACCTGTATGTATATCTCCTGTCTGGCTAACTCTAAATCCTGATCAATTACACCAGATATGTCGACGAGGTGCAAGATAATCTTTTGATTGATGCAATGGGTAAGTCATCTTCCCTTCTTCAATACAAGGGTGTGAAGGAACTTTGTATTTCAGTTTTGAGGCGACTGTGTAGGAATTCAGATGGTCTTTTCTGGGCTGGGGATACTGCGCAGACTATCTCTGCTGGGAGTTCCTTCAGGTTCAATGATCTGAAAGTGTTTGTCTATCACATGGAGGTTAGCAACCAGTGATTGTGTCTGAGAGTGTGATTTGACGTCTTCCTACAGCGCCACAGTAGCTCGGTAACCCCCGCTGGAGCTCCTGTGCATCAACCAATGATGTTCCAATTGGCCACCAACTACAGATCACACAATGGCATTCGTGAATTATGCTCACTCTGTCATCGAGCTCATCACGAAGTTCTGGCCAAACACAATTGATCACCTCCAACATGAAAAGGGGTTGGTTGATGGAGCGCAGCCAGTGTTTTTCATGGATGTGGATAATGATGCTCACTGCAAACAGTTTTTGGTTGGTGAGAGGTAAGTAGACCGCCTGAATCTTCATCGTTCCCCTGCTGAGATTCTCACAGTGCTAATAACTTAGAGCTTGGAGCCCACCAGTGTAAAAAGTGCCTGCTCAAGGTTCCGTCCATGTTCTAAGAAGTCATTATATAGGCATACTTGTGCGTAACGAAGCAGCTGTCAAGAAATTGTGAGACAAAGTAGGTGAGATTGGAATAATAATGTGAGTTGTCTCAATTATCTGTACTCCATGATTTTGATGTTCATGTGTCTGCATCTGCTCAGGACACTCCATGACAGTAAAGGCCTTGAGTTCGATGATGTGAGAAAGCTGACCTTGACTATTTGACTGAATGACTGACTCTGGCCAGGTTCTCTTGTACAACTTTTTCGGAGATTCCGCCGTTGATGCGTCACGCTGGCGGATAGTTCTCAACGGGGTGCAGGGTCAAGGATATGCACCTGATTTTTATCGTGACGAGACTCGGTACGCTGCAATATGCAGTGAGGTAAGTACACCGTTCATCAATCGAGGAAAACATATCACTTACTTGTATTAGTTGAAACACCTCTATGTGGGGATTACCCGAGCAAGGAAGAACATATGGATCTTTGACACGTCTAATAAGTCTGATGCTATGCGTGTACGTCTAGACCACCTGCATCTCATGTGCTACTTGATTCGATAATCCTCTATTCTCAGATTTTCTGGAAGTCTCAAGATCTAATCTGCACCTGTGCCCGCGGCATTGATGTTTCTCCTCTAGCCGTCTCCTCTACTCTGGAAGAATGGGCATCCTCTGGGCGCTCACTGTTCTTGCACAAGCACTACTCGCAGGCTATCCATTGCTTCAAGCGCGCCAACCTTCACCTGTGAAGTGAAGGTTTGTGAAGCTTATATACTACGGGAGGCAGCACGTTCCAGTGTCGGAGTGGATTTAGGTTAACATGCAACAAAGGGCCTTTACTGCGGCGGCAGAGGCCTTTGCTGACTGTGGCACAGCTGCGACAGGCAATGAGAGACATCAATATTACTGCACCTCGGCGGATTGCTACGCCCGAGGAGGACAAGACCTCAAAGCTGCTGATACCTATCTCAAGGCTGAAGAGTTTGAGCTAGCTGCAAAGAAACACCGCAAGGCTGGATCTTTTGACAGGACGCTCCATGTCCTTACTGACCACCACACCATGATACCTGAAAAGACCGCGACAGATTTGCGGATGGTATGTCGGCTTCATTACTGCGGTGGAAGCGACGATCAGTAAGTGACCACAATCTTACTATGATCTGGTTTATTTATGATCGTGCAGAGTCCCTGTGCCTCTATTCTCTTCGTTTGATGAGGAACTCGAGTTTTTGGAGGAATATGACTTGGATTGTACTTGTGTTTCCCTTCTGGAGTCTTGCTTGATGTACTATGAAGTCGCGGAGATACACTTATCAGAAAACTGCCCCATGGAAGCAGTCCAAGCATTCCTCAAGGACAACAGAAATATTGATTCAACTTCTCGTGCGGCCGACACTCTTCTGGAATTCATGTGGTGCAAATGCTCATTCAGGATTCTGTGCAGCAAGCTATCGCCCTCGCTGATCAGCTGCAGATGAAGAAACTGGAGCCCATGACTCGTAATTTGGTATATATTGCACATTGCTGAAACGCACCAACCGAACTGATTCCTATACAGGTTTTGATGTTTCAGAGCATTTTGTGAGAAGATCACCAGTCGTTGAAGAAACTCGCGCTTACCTTCCAGGAACATGGCCATCACACTGCCACTCTCCATTGCCTGGATCACATTTTCACTCAATCAACAGACATTCACCCTTTCCAACTCCATGAAATGGCAAGCTTTCTTGAAACATTTCATACCTATGCACGACTACTCTATCAAACTTCGACCTTGCATGACCCCTTAGGGCGCCGCGAATGCGATGTGCAAAAACTATTTTCAATTGAGCCACTGTTGGGCGACGAGTTTCTCATACCGAGTGGAACATTCCTCCACGACAGCGTGACGACAACTCAAAACAACCATCTGGTCTCAATGCACCAATCCGGATATAAGGCCTCTCGTATAGATGCCACGGAATTGATCTGTCTGTCCATTTGAACTCTCTTGAAGGACAAGGTTCTGGTGCTTGATGAAATGTGTTGCAGCGCCCCATTCTTTTTGCAGTGCTTGCCATATGTACATTGTCTATGGGAACTGTCAAAGACAGGGATGCCCCCAGGAACATGTCACAATATTGAATTTGGGCCACGTGAAATACAATGCCCACGTTGCGATCCATATGCAGCTGATTCTCATTTTACAATTCTTGTATTCCGCAGAACCTAGTATTCTGCGATGAAGAAGGTGCGCCCAGTGTGGTCTATGGCTGAAGTATATGCTGATACGTTGTTAGTATGAGGAACTGACTCGAACACCTTTACGAGGCGCTGACTCCGCCCTTGTTCATTCAAGGTTCCTTTGCAGACCTTGATTTGACCCTCATTCCGCATGGTTTAGCGGGCTTGAGGGTAGTGAAGAACTGGATTTGTGAATCTTTCTACCGTATGAACCCATCCAAGAGCCCTCAATTCCTGACGACCTTCATGAGAATCACCAGTTTGAGTTTCGCTTTCGACCGGAATGATGCTCCTGCTTACATTGTTGAGGCACCGTGTCTCACCCAAAATATATCCATCAAGCTCCTCTGCAAGCCAGATAATTGCTACGTGGCGAGGGACATGCTCAATTCTTATCGAGGAGTTGCTCCAAGTAGTATATCATCGGGAGTTCTGTTTCTACTGTGAGTTTATGCCCTGTGTTCACGTGCATGTGCTGAAAATTATGCAGGCATGTCCTCAACAACCGTTTACTTCATCAGGGAAAAGCTCCTTCACAAAAACAAGGTAATTTCAGAATTTTTTTGAGAATCCCACGTAATTTCAGTGAAATCGAGTACGACCTGATTTCTCAAGCTCAGTCGCAGTTACTTTGAATTACTTTGAATTTCTTTCAAATTTTCCCCGAATACCATCAAATTATCTTGGATTCAGTCAAAGTCAACATACATGAACATCGATTAAATCATAATTAAACGAAACATCACCATCAACAGACGTGAAAAAGAAAAGAAAAGATCAGTGAACTCAAACTAAGCATGGGTATCAGTATGTACAAATGATGCATCAGATGTAGAGAAGTAACTGACTCAGTGCCATATTCATAGCTTGATTTATTCTTCGACCATTGCGTCGAGATCAAGATAGTCGCAAGTGCTTGATGAGCCAGTGGACGCTGAGTTGTCGATTGCACTAGTGTTGAGTTAGTCAGAGTGGCCAACAATGAAAAATAGCGCAAGCAAGATACACCTAACTGCCTTGTAAAGTTGTGCCATCAGTGCATGGTACTTCTTTCTACTACCATCAAAGATGAGCATGAGAGTCACTTGGTGAGCCTTGTAAACGCCAACGTGGGAGGAGGTATTGAATGATTTGACTTGTGCATTGAAGGCGGGTTGCTGCTACTCCAATCCTTCAATATCGCATAAATCTGTGGAGAATGTTATGTAGTCAGTATAGTATACAGAGTTTGAAACAGTATCACGGCCAGTGCCTACCATAGTTGCAATCAAACACACCATAGCCACAGGTAGCTCGGGCTCGTCGTTTTCATCTAAGACAGAAACAAAATCATCATGGCACTGAGCGCCAAACGAGTCCTCACCATCAAAGAATGTCAATCGGATGGTGTCAATGGTAGCCTCATCACAAAATGGTTGGTCCCCAAGGACCTTACCCTGGGTAGTAGATGAGAATCAGACAAATGAAGAGAGAGATAACCAAATACTAAACAGACCTTGGCATCGGTTGGAAAAATATACTTGTGACTCTTAAGAAGGTCTTCTACCTTGTCAGCGCAGCCTTTCTGCAGTCCAAAACACAATACAACAATTTGATGTGCGAGCTTCTTGAGATTGGTGCGGAAGGAGCTCATTCATCTCTCCGGCTCGTAAGTGTATTAGTTTCATCCAAATAACCATGCAAAAAGAGTACATACGATTCCGGCAAGAGCCAGTGCATAATCAAAGTCGTGCTTCATCCTCTTCGATATCGCATATTCCTTGTGCTTCCCAGCAGCGATATGGACCGCTTCCAAGGCCATCTTTCACTTCTGAGTGATGTTGGGGAATGCATTGTCGAAGAGAGAGGCTTTCTTGAGTTCAAACATGGCGGTCTTCAACACATTCTGTATCCGGGTGTTTTGAGCCTTGAGGTTAATAGAGCCATCTGCTGAGTAGACTAGATCTGTGAATACGGGCCAAGTAAAGGAATAATCAGACTCTTTATCGTCCAACTCAGGAGCTGACTCGCGAGTAACATCTGCTGGCAGTGCCTCAGTTTTCAGATCCGCAAATTTAGGTCTCTACAAAGTGTGATGTGAGACGGAATGATGGGAGTTTGTAGTAGAACATGTCACCTCGAGTTCCTGTCATCCTTCTAGCTTACTCCTTTTCTTCTTGTCTTTCTTCTTGTCCGGCTGGTGTTTGGTGACTGTTGATGAAGCTTCACGGTAATAACACTTGGAATGACCATCAGAGGCTTTGTCAGCAACTTGAAACGGCATCTCCGAGTCCAAGTCAGCAACATCAACCTGAGAAAACACCGGTGGTAGTGCCAGAGGCCATTGACGACCATTCAGATACATTGCTGCTGGATTGCAAATGCATACTGGCAGCTCTAGCCGTGCGAGGAGGCAGCGAATGCGTACTGGCAGCTCGAGCCGTGTGCACAAAATGGGGAATCTTGGTCAAAAGGTCAATTTCATGTTCTTGTTGTTCTTAATGGGGTTGAGAACCTCTTTGACGAGTTCCTCCTGGGAGAGCGACTCAAATCATCTTCTTCAGGAAACTCCATATCGTTGTCCATATCGTCCTCTGATTTTTCAGAGGCATGGTCGCTGTCTCCGTATTCACTAATGGTGTCATTATCTTGAATTGACACTGTGGCTGACTTCGACTTGCAGGAATTTAAAGAGCGGCTGATCTCTCATGACCTTGACTTTCAGCACAACTGATATCTTCATGTGCTTCTTGACCACGGTCTGCTGTTGAGTATCTCAGGGCTTCATATGTCTCAAGTAGCAGTCTGTAACTAACCATTGTTGTGATCTAGCTTTTCTGCAGGTGTCTTCCGTGCTAACTTGGCTGCAGGTACTGATTGCAGTCCAGTTACTGTGGGTGCGCACTTACGACTGTTGGCCATTGTCTCATTCCAAACTGAAATCAGGTACGTGTTAGTACCCACTTTCTAAACTGTGCAAGTGCTGACCTTTCCGCTCTAAGGCCTTTATCTTTGATGACCGTTGCAACGGTTCTTGATGATTGTGAGTCCCTCACAATTTTCTTTTATGTACTACTTACTATCTGTTTTTTCACCAGCAGATTCTTGACTCGCCTTGGCCTTTGTTTTTTTTGTTCCACTTGTGGGTGGCTATCTCTGACGGTGTTAAAGACGCTCTGGGAGGCATACTGACGAGGGGGCAAAACTATTTGCCTCAACCAAAGTTGGGAGGGAGGAAGGACTGACAAAACTGCCAGCAAGGTTCATAGTCCGCTGTTGTTTTGAAGTTTGGGGAGTTTGTTTGTTGTTGACTTATGGTGCTGTTATCACGTCAATTTTTGCAAACTAAAACCTTTTCTGATTCACCGACAGGGCGCATTTGGTACTTTCACTCTTGCACTTTGTGAGGGTGTGTCAGGGGTATTACTTTTGCTCTTGCACTTTGTGAGGGCGCGTCTGGCGTCTGGTATTGAGGGCACATCTGGTAGTATTGCTTTCGCTCTTGCACTTTGTGAGGGTGCATCTAAAATCTGCAAGGTTCATAGTCCGCTGGCGCCACTGTCGTCTGGTTGCTGTGCTGTATGTTATCATGTCAATTTTTGCAACTAAACCTTTTCTGACTTGGATCTATCAACAACCCACGCACGCTGTTTGAATACCTTGTCTCTTTATCCAATCTAACTAGCTTCCCCATTTCATCGTGTATGCACTTCATTGTACCAAGCTTCACTCCTCCACTCCTCCATAATCTTGCTGCCCTTCATCATACCAAGCTTCACTCCTCCATAACCTTCACTGCCCTCGTATTGCTCGCTTCCCCATTTCATCGTGTATGCACTTCATCGTACCAAGCTTCACTCCTTCATAACCTTCCTATTGTCAGGGGTCAGAATGAACACTTGCCCAGGTTGTGCTAAAAACTTCGAGCATACTGGATACGCTCATCACCTAGCCCAGACCATAAATCCATCATACGCCACTCAATTACAACTTTCTGGTCCTTTTTGCTGAGTCGGAGGATGGAGATTCTGACAGTCTTGATGGTGGAGATGACAATTTCAATTCTCATCATCTAACAGAATTTACAGGAGACTACTTTGGCTACTACGACGAACAAGATCTGGAATGGCCAGATGATAACCATGATGAGCCCCCCTTGGAATCTGATGAGGAGGAAGAGGATCATGATGCAGCGCTTGAGCATGGGTGAGAATGCCCTGCAGATCCTGTACAGCAGGATATTGATAGTGGGGATGATTTGGAAAATTCGAACGACTCACAACCACACCCAGCCGAACGACAAGAAGCAGAGGTGCCCCTTGGTCACCAGCCCATTATTGAGAAATTTCCGTGGCGCCATGCAGGTGCTCCAGTCCACCCACTCCCACTGTGAAAGAGTAATAGCGACTAGGCTGGGTTAGAAGAAACTAGCGCTACTTATCCAAATAGGCGCGAGTGTAATATTCGACCCAAGAGGACTGCTAGTTGAAGCAACTCCCCTTCAAATATGCAAGGGTAGTGATGATGCGAAGGGCTGATAACCTATAGCGACCTAAGACCAAAACCAATGAGTAGCGCTGTAGCGATCAGTGACTAGCGACAAGTGAGTTCCGACAGAGAAATGTGCGTATAAGGAAGTAGCGCTATGCAAGTTTGTCCTATGGCGACGTCCGACTAGCGACAGCGAGAAGAAAGAAATCAAAAGAAGGGAAAGCGAGGGATAAGGTATGATAGTGCAAGTGGAATGCCTGATAGCGACTAGATTATAGCTCGACTACCGACAGCGATCCCGATGTTGCGAAGATCAACTTATGAAGGAACTTTAGCGACGCGCACTCGAAGCAAGTCAAGCGACACGTGATCAGAGAGATTGGCAAAGAGCGGAATCAATTGCACCAAAACTAGGATATAGTGACAAAAGTGACTCTGATACAGCAAAGGTCCGGGGAAGGGAAGTACTGTGCTGTATGTATGGATGGGTCATTTTATCATACTGCATAGGGGTTTGGGATGCATAGGCGAGTATAGTAGCGACAGGTAATAGAACATGCGGCGCTGCGGAACATGAGGACACATGTAATAAAACCTGCAACTGATGAGTAGCGACATTTAAGGAAATATAACGCACCAGCGGAGGTAGGTGGACATAGGCAGGACATGGAAGGGCGGAACACCTAGGGCGTGCCGGACAGCGCTATGGGAGAAAAGCGGTTCCAAAGTGGATAGCTTGGGAGCTGAATAGCGCTGGTGACTAGCGCTTTACGTTTCTTCTAGGCAAGTCAAATATGCCTATGACATTCATACGCGCCTAGCGCCGGTATGATTGTCACACCGCACTACAGCTTTCGAGTCGTATAAGAATGCACTGCAAGGTGCAGAAAACGTTTGGGCCCCCTTCGCACATCTCACATAGATTATGAGGTCGCAAAGTGGGCAAAACTTCGTGGTTCTGGCTCGACTGCTTTTTCTGAGCTGCTCACAATCAATGGTGTGAGCTTTCTCAATTGGGTCATGACGCGCCGACATTTACAACAACATTTATATAGCTTCGTGATGCCTTGGGTCTTTCATACCAGAACACCAGAGAACTTAATCAAATCATCGACCAACAGTTACCATGCAGACGACCGCGCTTCAAACACGAAGAAATCATTGTTGCAGACGAGGCATTTGACGTTTACTCACGCGACATCATGGAGTGTGTCAAAGCTCTTTATTCAGATCCCAAATTCTCCCAACATCTCAACTATGCTCCTGAACGCCATTATGCCGATGCCGACAAGACTATCCGACTGTATCATGATATCCATACAGGCAAGTGGTGGTGGTCTACCCAGGCAAGTCGTTAGACAATCTGTTCGAGTCAATATTGAACTTATCGCAACCTCATTTAGAAAGAACTCGAAACAAAGAAAACCTGGAGTGACAGTCATACCCATCATCCTTTCGTCCGACAAGACGCAGGTCACCATGTTTAGAAACAAATATGCCTATCCTGTCTACATGACAATAGGCAATATTCCGAAGGAGATCCGTCGAAAGCCATCTCAACGGGCATGGATCCTGCTTGCCTATCTACCAACTTCGAAACTCGATCATATCACAAACAAGGCGGCTAGGCATTGAATGGCAACTAATTTGTTTCACACTTGTTTGCGTCACATTCTGGAGCCTCTGAAAGTCCCTGGCGAGGACGGTGTTGCGATGGCCAGTGGGGATGGTGTTGTGCGTCGAGGGCATCCGATTGTCGCTTGTTATTCTGCGGATTACCCAGAACAGCTGTTGACAACTGGGATAAAGTCAGGAGAGTGTCCGAAGTGTGATATCCCACACACGGAGTTGGGAAGTCCACATTTTCCTGTAAACCTGCGAGACCTCAATGCAATTCTTGCCGCGTTGTCCCTCATTGACGAGGATTATGACCTGTGGAGACGAGCATGCCAGGACTGTGGCATTAAGCCCATCTTCAAACCGTTCTGGCTGGATCTTCCGCACACCAACATATTCCAATCCATCACGCCGGATGTGTTGCATCAACTGGAACGAGAGGCTGCTCACATCATTCTTCCCTTCGATGCTGTGGCTACATTCCACAGGATCAAATTTCACACAATCGATGCTCGTGGTTTCCGGGACTCGAGTTCAATTGTAGATTCTGTACATTCTCAACCATCGCGGAAGGACAAGAGAGGGCACACAATCCCCGCACGCTTTGATACTGTTTTGGTCAACAGAGGGAATGGTGGGATAATGGGCATGAATGGTGTGTTTGTGTTTGTGTGAACATGGCCGTTAATCTGACTTGATTCCAAAAGGATACTCTGTTGCGCAAGTTCGCGTTGTCTTTACGCTGACAAGTAAAGCTACGGATTTGTTATTCCCCGCTGGACCTGTAAAACCACCTGCCCACCTTGCTTATGTGGAATGGTTCACACCTTTCCAGCAACCCGAATCACACCATGGGCTGTACAAAATTAGCCGTTTGATGCGTCATGGAGAGTGTCTCGCAAGCATTATTGATGTATCGGACATTCGCAGGAGTGTTCATCTTTTTCCAAATTTTGGCGCAGTAGTACCTCGTGAATGGACGAGCAGTACCATTCTGGAGCTCTGTTCCAGCTTCTTTGTAAATTCGTTCAGTGACCGACATGCTTATTTAACTATTGTTTGAGGAGTTTAACGAAATTCGTTGAGATACTGTCGAAATACCTGTAGTTTAGCAAATTACCTGAAATTCCCTCTTTTTGACGCATTTTGTGAAGGAGCTTTTCCCTGATGAAGTCTTGTCAGTGTGGATCCTCCAATGTTTGGCGAGCGAGCCATAGCTCAGTCCACGAGATGGACATGGTCTGAAACATTTCCCGTCCAAGTTTTCCACACCATGCCTGATCTCCATGTTGCCTCAGAGGCTAAATTCCAGGATGTGTTATCTGTGCCTGCACAGTTCTCAATTGCTCCTTTGGGCAGCCTTTCTGTCGCTGCATTACTGCTTATCAACCTGCCTACAGTGTTAGAAAACAGCGCTTCAGCCGCTAGAATCGTCTTTTCCAAACAGTCCCCTTTGCTCCAGTTGCCCACAGACTTTGTTTCACGACCTGTTCCGCCATTTCAAACAGCCTCATCCCTTCGCAATTGTGCTAGAGGTGCATTTTTAGACGGAGATAAATCAGTGATCCATCCTTCATTCCCCAATGACCCACTTCCAATGTGGGTCGTGTCATACTGGCTCGCTATGTCACATGCACTCGAGAATCAGCGTGATTGGCACGCATCACATGACTGGGTCTACGACAGATTTGATGTTGTTCCTACTGACAGACAAGAGTTGGAAATTATTGACAAGGTTCTAGATGTCTTAGAGAGCCTTCCATGGGATGCCCCTCTCAAGGGATTCGGTGCTCAGACAGATCTGAGGAGCACCGAGCTCCGACCGCTGTTAGGATCATGTCCAATTCACGGTCGTGTTTTGGACAGCATGATTGCTGTAGTGGTCCAGCGTATGCAAGCATCAGACGATGAAGACCTCCAGTCTGTTTCGGTTGAATCTCTCGACTTTGCAGATATCCTTCGGCTTAGCGATAAACGGTGGAAGAGCTACGAGACGGACAAGGCTGTCGTTCGCCTTCGTACCATTGGCTCTGCATTACGCGAGGGTGCACTTCATCGTATCCTCCTTCCCATCAATATCGACAATGTTCATTGGGCTGTTATCAAGGTCGATGCTACAAACCAAAGCATCTCCTATGCCGACTCCCTTGGCTGGAGTTGGCCTAACAAAGACATTGATGCCATACATCGTTGGCTGGGCTATCATGGTTTCGCCAAATTCAACTGGGTGACCACACTCCAGCACGGCAAACAGCATGACTTGTTCTCATGTGGTATTGCAGCTCTAAACACTATCAAACATGCCTTGTTTCAAGATCCGTTGTTCACTGACAATAGAGCTTTTTCCCTCCGTATGGAGGAATTTCTTTATATTGTTTATGATCTCCTTGAGGTATGGATATCTCATTCCCGGTGACGCAAATCTGAGACTCACTCTTCATGTGTTGCAGCTCTCTGATCTCAACGACGACCCCAAACGACAGCTCATATTCAGACAGTGATGATGTCGAAACTCAGCCACCATCCCCCCCAACTCTGCCTACGCATCATCCACAGCAAAAACCAAAACTCAACCTCCGTGCCACCAACACAGATCTGAGCACCGGTCTGTTCAAGTTTTTCCCGACGGTTTCACGCAATGAGCATTTAAAGCTTGCCTGGAAGCCTTCTACTCGGGAGCTCAAGGACCAGGATCAGCAGGAGCAGGCCTGTTGCCAGGAAAAGTTCGATGTGGTTTGAGAAGGCTGCTCGAAAGCATGAAATGGCAGCTGAACGTAAGAGAAAACAGCGAGCCCGTGAAAAAGATGCCAAGCAGGTAAGCATATCTTTCATTCCTATCTCCGTGCTTTATGTCTCACGTGGTCTGTCATCAGAAACCAACCGTAGAATCTGTTCTTCATGATCATACTCCCCAACTGCTAGCAGTCACAATTGCTGGGGCTTCACGTCCATACCGTCAATTGCGAAGGCATGCTCGCAGCATGCAAAAACATAACTCAGGCCGGAAGCGCAAGCGGGAGGACACAGAGGCTCGTCGTGTCAACTGGCAGAGCCCTCTTTTATGGCCGACTATCGAAACAGCTGCCATTCGTGTTGGCTATGGAATGTCACCAATTGAGATTGAGCGCGAGCTTAAGCGAGTCGATCCCTCCCGCTTTCATGGTATTTCTGCCCAAGTTATAGGAAGGTGGATTGACCAAAGTGGGACATGGCCAGTATGGCGTGCCAGTGTCCTCACTCGTGTTCAAAATGGCAACCTTCCCTTGACAACTGCAACACCACCAGGCATCCTTGCAAAGTATCCTGAAGTCACAAAGACCATCATCGAAGATCTCCGTGCTCTGCGTGTGATTGGTGTGGCTTTGGACACAATGCGTTGCTGTGGTGTAATCATTGCTCGCATCACTGTCTCTTGCCCAGAAATCTTCGAGGCCACCGCCAAGGATGGCTCAAAATTTCAATGTACTGAGTCTTGGGTCAAGAAATTCGTACATCAAACTCTCAATTGGACATTCCGTCGTGCCACTCGCGCTGCACAAAAGACCCCTTCCAATGCCAATCAACTCTGTCTGGACCAATTTTATCGTCTGACTTTAACTATCCGTGATTGTGCGATCTTCAATGCTTCCTTCTATGTCAACATTGACCAGACCAACATTGTGTATCAACCTGCGAACACCGCTACATACGAGGGAAGTTGGTTCCAAGCAAGTTGCAGTGATTGGACAGGAAGAAAAACGAGCATTCACTGTGGTCATTGGCATCTCTGCCTCTGGGGATGCTCTTCCATTCCAGGTCATCTATTGTGGCAAAACTGCTCGTTCACTCCCCTCGAAAACCACACCACAATTCAAGGACGCACAAGACTGGGCTTTTCAGCTGTGCTTCTCCAATACCGATACCTATTGGTCAACATTCCAGCTCATGTGCGATTATGTTCGCAATATTCTAGTTCCCTACTGGACAAGACAGAAGGAGCTCGTTGGGGCTCCTGATGACCAGGAATGTATCCTACAGCTGGATGTTTGGTCAGTACACAAGTCCGTTGAAGGATCTTCAACTCAGCTGAGGGTGGCAGCTGATATAATTGTTGAAGGGAGGAAAATATGAGTGCGATATGTTCGTCCCTTAGGGGAAGTGGAGAAAGCAAATATCCACTGGTCAACTATAGGGGGAATGCGCAAAGCGCGTGATAAGGCGAAAGCGCGGGAACAAAGGCGCTATAGGCGCGCGAAGCGCGGGAAAGTCGCGCGTCAAAAAGCGGAACTGGGTGAAAGCGGTATGCGAGCGATAGTGAGATGTTAAGACGTGCACTGAGATGCTGATAAGACAAACTGATGCGGATATGGCCACTAGAGCTAACTGCTACTAGGGCTTGCGATGA
>NW_024540631.1:0-28168 GCF_016647625.1 Suillus subalutaceus | reverse complement strand
TATCTTTGAGGGATCCATGGGGAAGGCGAATGTGAAGGAAAAGCGTTGCAATTGGTGTAGCCTTATAATTATTACAGTGTGTGAACTCGGTGAATGCCCAACTTGAAATCAGCCCATCTAGAATTCAGTGGGCAATGGGTATATGGAACTGTATACCACATGGGGCATACACGAGGAGTCAAACGTCAGCGTGGCTTTGATCATTCGGAAGTGACGGAGTATCTGTGTTGGGTCACAAGGATCCTAAGAGTGGGCAACGCTGACGACCGTCCAAGCACCTAAATACTAGCCGCATCGATCGAGGCAGTCAGTATCTCGATCCGACCCAGGTCACAGGGTCCGTGGGTAAAGGGTAGTACTATACCTAAAGATGATGGAGCATATACTGCATGAGGCATACACGAGGAGTTGGCGTCAGTGTAGCTTTGATCATTCGGAAGTGATGACTCAATATTCAATGTCTATGTTGGGTCATGGCAAGAATCCGTAAGAGTGGGCAATGCGGAGACCATCGCAGCAATCAATCAAGGCAGTCAGTATACTATTAATTTGGGTAGTACTAGTAGTACCTAACTCGGTTTCTGGTACCCTGTAACCTGTTTATCGATTATCATTCGGAGTTTAAGTTACTCGGTTCGAAAACCTTTACATAATCCTGAACATACAAGACCCCCAGACTCGTAGTGGATGACTTTCCGTAGGCTCGAAATATGTTGATTAGAATATACTGTCTGCGATACTAAAGCACAAGCTTTCAGTATCATTGCCTTTTGGCGTAACAGTTAAGGGACGATAGTCTTAGCTAAGTTACACCATGTCTCTGGTTGGTCTCTGGGGTCTTTTCATTGTGAATGCCGTACGTCCGGACTTTTTCTGCTCAGGGTTTGAAGTTGTTCAAAGGAACCAAGTAAGGCCCGAATGATAACAGGGTACCATGAACTCTGTTTAACTAAGAATAGCTAGCCTTGGTGCGACACGAGGGATGGGCCTCCCTTCGGCCTCCAGATAAATCCACCGTCACGAAGAAGAGTCTTCCTTAACATCCACCATGGCTAGTTCTCTTGACGCTCCAACGCCGGTTCGCCCTCTCTATATATCTGGTACAAGTTACTTCATCAACGAAATTCTCAATCCCACTGAAATAGTATATCCAATAGGTGTCAGCGTTGATTTCAGCAACTCGAAAAAGAATGTGGAGTCTGTTGAAGTACGGAATTCGCCCACCCCAATCAAAAGTGGGGCAGAAAAGGTCTTACGACAGACGTTCTCTCCACCCATGTAGGGACTCGACCCTAACGAATGTACCCACCTGTGCTATTGTGTTCTATCACAGGAAGCTTTCTCGTGGGGATACATTTTCCTTGCATGTGCGGTCCACGAAATGGCTTGGGATGAAGACAAAGCATGAAGACATTACTTTCGAACCGGAAGACATGTTCCGCGAGTGTAGTACAGGAGAAAGACGAGTGAAACAATAATAATCGCGCTCTCGTAATGATCACTCATAGATTCAACCTCACATGCACAGAATATAACAAGGTCCATAAAAACATCACGATCGTCGTCGAACTTTCCGGGAATCCAACAGCCGAAGTAAGATTCCATGTCTCCCATTAAGAGAAATCTAAGTCATAGACTAGCAGTCTGAGCAACTTGTCTCTTCTTCCGACGAAACCACGGAGCTCCGGCCTACCACCGACGAAATATTTCGGAAGTGTCCTCAGTGAGTCTGGATCACCGCGAAATGCCATTCTTTAAGTTGACACCAGAGGCTTCAAAGGTTCCGAATTCTAGTTATAGGAAAGGTACCAGGCTTTCGCTGATCCCAGGCCGGTGTTAACACGGTACTTCCAATAGACTGGCGTTGGCAAGTCTTCGCTGATCAACCACGCATTTGGAGTGCAAAACGCGGTAGGTTGAGCATGACACTTCAACAAGCATAGCTCCTCATACCGTCAATAGACCGCTTCACACGATAAGCCAGGCGAGGTCAACATCGACTACGAGTTCATCTCACCACAGAACAACAAGTTTGTTCTTCACGATAGCAAGGGTTTTGAACCAGGGAAGAAGACAACCTCAAAATAGTCCAAGATTTCATTAACCGTCGGGAAGTGATGCCTGATTTGAAAAATCAGCTGCACGCCGTTTGGTAGGGCCTCCGTCTTAGTGCGTTTGTACGGCAAACTGACGACATACAAGGCTTTGCTTTGAAATACCCTGTACAGGCGGGCGTTTATTAGAGACCGGCGTGGAGCAATTTCTCACATCGAAGCGCGAGGGAAAGCTGGGAAATAGTATGTCAATGGATTGCTATCGCTCCGCACAGGTCATAGCTAACGCAGGTCAAAGTTCCCATTATTACCGTTCTCACTAAATACGACACCCTCCTCGTCCACGTAGAGCGAACTATGGACAAGTCCTCTTTCGAGGGTTTGAGCGAGGAGGCCATCAAGGAACTCATCAAGAATAGCGCAGAAGACAAGATACAGGAAGTCTGCATCGCACCCCTAGAGAAATTTGCAAAATCGGATATCCCGCATGTTACGGTCTCCAGTGGGTGTCGCTGCTGTGATTATCATTTGCGTTCTTAGTAAATTCTGAGCGCAGCAAATGGAAACCATAAAGAGACGCTGGCCCGTTTGATCCAAACCACTGAAGAACTCGTTTGCAAGCATGTTGGGGCCGACGCGTCGGTCATGACGTCCGTCGCTCAGCGAGTGGATCCTGGACTCAACATAAAGGCATCTATAGAGTGAGCCTCGCTTGTTTCATTCTTCTTATCTTGTGATTTACGCAGTGTCAGGGTTGGCAAGAGAAGTCTGTCTCGATTTTGCATTCAAAATTACTGAACATGATCTGAGCCTTCACGTCTGTCTTTCAGAATACTGGAAGGCGCTTGCATCAAGCGTACCATTCAAGAAGCATTCGATGTGGGACTGTCTGCACGTGCTTCACACCGACATCGTCAATGTGTGGAACTTCCGAGACCCTAATGATGTAATAGCTCTCTTTATTCGTTGTTGCATATTCTGACGTGGCTTACGCAGTATTTATGCAGCCCAGAGTTCAGGACACTGATGACGAACATGGTCGATGAGCTAGACGTTGGACCTACTGCCAATCCCAACAAGAACCTGTAAGGCAGTCTTTCATGCGACAAATGAATTTCATCTCATCCAATGTTCGCAGTGCATTTGGGCTCACTATTGTGGGTGCCATTGCGGGTATCGTATCTGCCCTGTCCGGACCTGCAGCCCCCATCGTAGTGCCGATAGCGGCAGGCGTTGTGGTCGCAAGTTGGGTCTACGAGGTGTATCAGGAGGCGTACGTCCTGCTACTTATCCTTCATCGAGAGAATAACGTCAAGTCTCTTCTCAGCCGTCCGGCGCTCCAGCGCTTCATGAAATACATCATCGACTTGACTCTTGTGTTGCAGACGCTGTATCTCCTGTCGGAAAACCAGGAACTGTCTCGTAGAGCCATCAAGCTTGCAGTCAAGTCCTACCACGAGTCACGAATGAGTGGAAAAGTCCATAATCGGATTCAGGAGTACAACAAGCAATTAACCTTCCGACAACGCGCAAACCGCGATTCGTTGGATCAATTTGTTGAGCTACTACAATCATACAACATCAGCGCAGAAGAAATATCAGATCTTCGGGGAAGTTTGCCTGCTGTGGATTTATCGTCGGATGAACCATGGATCACGGACGAGAAGTCCTAGCACTTGATTCCTTCTTTCGTGTATGATTTTGTGTTTGCTGGTGTGCCTGACTGCTGAAGTACCCACGGGATTGTGACGAGTCCTCACTCGTACTATGTAATCGTAGCGGCGGCGAGCACCAGTCCCCGACTCCGTTGTTTACCAAATTGATACACCTTTGTTGTCTCACGCACTGCACGTGTTATAAGGGCTGATTCTAAAATGTCGTTGTCAATGCCATTCCATTCCACCCTACTGTATCACATCAGATCAGGATTCCCTACCGTATGCACTACGATCTCTTACTGCATCGCATCACAACCCCCTACCGCACGCACCGCACTACGACCTCACAGCCCCACTCAACTTCTCCCAGAATCCAAAATTCAACTTCTCTCCTTGCGTCCTCTAATCCCACCTAGGAACCCCAAAAGACTGCGTTTCTGCACATCTGAAAATGCGCCGTCGCAGCTCGTCGCGAATGTGTACCAAAATCCTAGTTCCATCTCAACACCAACAACCCAATCCAATCTCATACGGGAATGGAAGGTGGGAAGGGATAAGACTCACCTAAGGTACTTGACGACATATCCTTGTCCATCTCGCCTTCAACACCGAACGGGACAGGTTCGATCAAGGCTGATATCAACGCATTGAGCAAGGACAAAGACCCACCTCCTCTCCCTCCTCCTGAACGGTACCGAGCGTGAGAGCAGACGTAGAGACGGACGACGGATCAGAGAACATCGAGGCATGGGAATTCGCGTGGATTGGGGGGTGGTGCGGTTTACGAGGTTGAGAGGCTTATGTTTGGTTGGAGGTTAACTTGAGAGGAGGAGGTTGGGAGGAGTGTGTTGAGCAGGAACGTTGTTTGTTTGCGGACGCAAATTTCCGAGTCTGTAGTGTTCGTCGCGTGTGTGAATGTGAGGTTTGTGAGCATAGAAAGAGGGTAGGGGCTGTGGGACAATACGCACATTCCAGACAAATCATCAATGCGCTCCATCCACCCACCATACCAATCATTTGCACAGCAGCGGCGTTCAGTTTCAGTAGACCAGAAAGCGCGTATAGGGCTTGTGAGCGGGTTTCGGCGGAGTTTGAAGAGGGGGAGAGGGATTTGAGGAGGAGTGTGGGGAGTGGGTCGAGGTCGAGATACTGATATAAAACAGAATATGACCACAAAGTACAGTTAGTTAGGGTGAATTGAATCGAGGCCATGCGAAATTGGATGTAGATTGGATACATGGTAGGAAGAGGATGCATTGAAAGAGGACTCACGGCGAGCTGAGCAGCTGGGATGTTTCATAGCGCGGTTCCGATTATCCGAAGAGTTTGCATTTCGGGAGTGTCGTTCATACTGGATACTAGGAGGAGGTTGTGTAGGGGTTTCATAGCCCTAGTTTCTTCAAGCCTGTGTCGTACCATTTGTGAGATCGCGCATCAATCGGGAGTATAATCACCATTCGTATTATCGATATTTTGAATTAGCTATATTTCATAGCAAGAAACTGTAAGACACACAAGGTTCAATCATAGGACGAGACGGGATGCACCATGTTGAGATAATCAAGTGCCTGTAATCTATCATCTTCGGCTTGCCTTTCATCCAGGCCTAGTGTAAGAGTCTCTTCCGTGAGTTGTGCATCTGGTTTACCGAGGACGCGAGTATCAGTATCTCCGGGGCCACGTGCACACCTATCTCCGTCCGGTCGTCAGGAAAGAGACGCTATAGGTATTATCAGCGTATATTTTCAAAGTAGACATATGAGCGAGTGACAGATGTACAGACGTACCTGTGGGATTTGAACGGAGAAAATGAAAATTCTAGGTTACGGGTATGGTAAACGACAGAGGCAGAAAATGTTATGACGAAATAAAGAAATTAGACCTCAACGCAGGAACTGGAGCAAACGGATGTGATGAGCACGTCGTATATTGGAAATGTCGACTGAGAGAGTCACCGGTTGTGACCTGAGGCAGATGATTCTTGGGCGCTTCAGTCGCACAGCCTATGCTGTGTATAAGCTGTGAAGCGAACACGAGGATAAAGCATGTACAACGTACCAAGAGACAGTAGATTCAACTCTAACTTGACCAAAACGTCCGTTGTGCCCTCCTGTCCGCCTATCGTTGTCGTCTTTGTAAGTGATGATTTTGAAATTTGATGGATGAAAGCTGAGATGGCGCTGTACTCCGTAGTAGGAATTCTGGAGTATGGCTTCACCCACCACTAAAACGAAAGAGATATCAGCAAAAAACACCTCGCCAGAAATTTGAAGGGCACAGTGATGAAGTCTGGGGCGTCACACACGTGCCAGGCGGACAGCGGATCATCACTTGTTCATTGGATGGCTCGCTGCGAGTGTGGAACTTGAAGAGCGGGAATCAGATAGGAGAAGACTGGAGAGACGGAGAAAGTAAAGTGTACAGGATAGCGTTGTCTCCGGACGGGAAGAAAGTGGTTAGCGGGAGTGTGGATGGTGTCACTAGTGAGGTTGTGGGACATCGACACATGCAAGGTCATCACGAAATGGATAGGGCACACAAAGGAAGTGGTGTCCGTCTACTGGAGTCGAGATGGTCGGAGAGTGTTAAGCGGATCTAACGATGGGACTGCAAGGCAATGGAACGTGGAAAGTGGGGAGACACAGGACGAGGAAAGCGGAGAAACCATACTTGCATCGATCAAGACAGGACACGATCAAGTGTGGGCAGTCGTCTATTCACCAGACATGACCTTGATTGCGACTGGTGGACGAGATGGACCCTCGGGTGGAGAACGCGCTGCAATTCAAATCTGGGACACAAAGACAGGCAAGCTTGTTACAACTCTCAAAGGACACACAACCTCAGTGCATTGCTTGGTTTGGACCAAGGACGGAAAAACGCTTATTTACGGGTCATACGATCACTCGATTAGGACATGGAATACAACCAAATGGGAGCAAACCGCGGTTCTGGATGACCATACTTCCAAGCTTGTCTTGGCCCTTGCAATATCACCGAATGGTCGCATCCTCGCAAGTGCATCATCCGACAAGACAGCACGATTGTGGAACCTCGACAATGGAAAACCCATCAATTCACCCCTCCAACACCTACAGCCAGTGCAGTGTGTGTCCTTTTCCGCGGGTGGAAAGCTACTAGTCACCGGTTGCGGTGACAAAAACGCGTACTCATGGGATGTTGCTGCAATTGTCAGAGAAGCCGGCCTCGACGAACTCCTGTCGGATTTAAAGGTGAGTTGACAGGCATGTTTCATTCATTTCATTCTCACAACTGAACGCACTCTGCCAGGCCAGCAAGTCGCCACTCCATGTACGTAACAGCTTCATTCAAAGATCTCGTCGTGCTCAACATACATATTTTAGGCTAATGCTACACGACGTCCCATCCAGCAACGTCCGCTTGCTTATCAGGTACCCCATGGTTTTTTTGATGGAGTACCACCAGCTCATGTACGTCATCACTATCACTCTGAGTATTATTTTGACCTCCGCGGTTTCAGTCCTCAGCACCACAAGAAACCACACTTCTTCGTCGCTTATTTCACCGCAGCCCCTCCAGTGCCCAGGGTACATCACCGTCCTCCCCTCTCGACTGGGTTCGAAACCTTTTCAAACGGCGCGGACAAAGTGGCGAAGAAATCGAGTTGCAAGGGCGCAGCTCCGCAGCTGTTGAGGTCCCATATGCTCAGGGCAAACGTGTATGTTATTTCTGTTTCTCGGAAGTTCAACTCAACCTGATGTAACGTAGAGAAACGCTTCAGCGAGGGATGCTGCGTTGGCGAAACAGCGACAACAGAAAATGAAACCATTACCCTCGAAGAACTCTACTGCGGGCAACTCACAGCCTCCCAAGTCCGATGTCGCCGAACCATCTTCGCAACCACAGTCTTCGTCATCCACCACACCTGCCGCCGGTGATCCTACTACAGCTACAAGTTCAACATCGCCGTCACGCCCAGATGCAACGATAAGACAGGCTGGACTCTGGACTCGTTTCCGGCTCTTCATTGTTTGTCTCTCTCCTGAATATACGGACGGCCATCATTAGATCTTCGTTCGCGAGTTGCATGCCTTTACATCTCTCGACGGACTGTCGTTGATATGCTCTACCTACTCGTCCACTCCCCTCTGATGTAGTTCGAACCGTTCTTTATGTACTATACAGATACCACATGCCTTGTCATTTCTGTCTGCATTATTAATGTGTACTACCCATACATCATGCAAGTCACGGCTACGCACATTCTGACCAACGAACGATCGTCCGATATCAGTATTCACTAACATTAGTAGTGTGATGTGGTGTTAAAACAAAATCAAATCAAATGCCATTTCACCCCAAGTACGATCCCCCATCGCACGCATCGCACTACAACCTCACAGTCCCACTCAACTCCTCCCATTCCCCACTCGCCAATCCAAAATTCAAATTTCCCTCTCCTTGTGTCGCTCCAATCCCTCCCAAGAACCCAAAAGACTTCGTTTCTGGACAGCTGAAAAAACGCCATTGCAGCTTGTTGCGAACGTGTACAAAATCCTAAGTCCGTCCCAGCATCAACAATCCAATACGGGAGTGAAAGGAAGGAAGAAGGGAAGGAAAAGTGGGATAGGGATCGGACTCACCTAACAATATTCTCTGGAAGTTCATCATCCTTGTCCATCTCCCCATCAACACCGAATGGCACAGGTTCGATCAAGGCTGTTATCAACGCATCGAGTAAGAACAAGGACTCCTCCTCTCCTTCCTCCTGAATCGCAGCGAGCGTGAGAGCAGACATAGAGATGGACGACGGATTAGAAAGCATCGAAGCATGGGAATTTGTGTGGATTTGGGGTGGTGCGGTTTCTGATGTGGGGAGGCTTATGATTGGTTGGAGGTTAACTTGAGAGGAAGAGACTGGGAGGACTGTATTGAGGAGGAACGTTGTTTTTCTGCGGACGCGGATTTCTGAGTTTATTCGTCACGCATGTGAGTGTGTCGTCATCCTTGTCGTCATCCTGAAAAGAGGACAGGGATTATGGGAGGATACGCACCGTCCTCAACGCGCTCCATCCACCCACCGAACTCGTCTGTTGCACAGAAGCAGCGTTCGGTTTCAGGAGCCCACAAAGCGCATATAGGCCTCGTTAGCGGGTTTTTGGGGAGTTTGATGGGGGGGAGAGGTATTTGAGGAGGGGATCGAAGTCGAGGTACTGTTATCAAATAAAACAGAAACACAAAGTACTATTAGTTAGGATGAACTGAATTGGGGTTGAGTTTGGATCATGGGCCAGATGGTGCTCTAGGTTTTTGTATGTCAAACCAAGATCGCCATCCGGCTCATAACCCACATCCAAGTTCAGAGGAGGACTTACGGCGAGTTGAGTGCTGAGCTTGTTTTGTAGCGTGGTTCCAATTATCCACAGGGTTTGCATTTTGAGGGTGTCGAGCTTGTACTGTGTGCTAGGAGGAGGTTGTGTAGGGGTTGCCATAGCCCTAGTTTCTCCAGGTCTCTGTCATGCCATATGTCAGATCACACATCAAGCAATGCATGCGAGTATGATCACCATTCGCATTATCGATATTCTGAACTAGCTGTATTTCTTGGTAAGCGAATATGAGGACGGTTCGATCATGGAACAATCGGAGGAACGCACTATCTCGAGATCATCAAGTGCCTGTAACCTATCACCTTCAGCTTGCCTTTCATTCATCGAGGCCTACTGTAAGAGTTTCTTTCATGTGCTTGGCACGTGCATCAGGAAATTCACACATTCCTTATTTTGCCCTTAAACAGACTTATTCACACTTAACCACCTTGTTGAAAGTGGATCTACTTGTCCGAAATTTCAACTTGAATGTATTAAGAAAAAAAATGTTGAGATGTATTAATGGACATGTTTTATTATGTTTCACATTAAAAAAGTACAAGATATGCCAGGTGAATGATGTGAGAGAGAGAAAACAAGTTTTGAAATAAGTGAGATAAGCTGATTAAGGACGTTAAGGAATGTGTGAATTTACTGATGTGGTTTATCGAGGATGTGATCGCTGATTCTGGGATCGAGCTCATCGGTGGTGGGGGAGTCGGGACTGGTGCCTGAGGCAGAATTTTGTATATTCCATCAGGGGAAGGATTGCACGGTTATCTCTGGGTCATGGGATCGCTCCATTAGGACATGGAATACAACCAAGTGGGAGCAAACCGCGGTTCTGGATGAGCACACTTCTGCTGTCATAGCCATTGCAATATCTCCGAATGGCCGCATCCTCGCAAGTGCATCGTCGGACAAGACAGCGCGATTGTGGAACCTTGACAATGGACAACCCATCAGTTCGCCCCTCCAGCACGCAAAGCAAGTGAACTGCGTGTCCTTTTCCGCCGATGGAAAGCTACTAGCAACCGGTTGCAATGACAAAAAACGCGTACTCATGGGATGTTGCTGCGATTGTTAGAGAAGCCGGCCTTGACAGCCTTCTGTTGGATTCAAAGGTGAGCTGATCGTCTCGTTGTATTACATTCTCACAACTGAACTCGCTCTGCCAGGCTAACAAGTCGGCAGTCCATGTACGTAACACCTTCATTCAAAGAATACTTTAGGGTAATGCTACACGACGTCCAATCCAGCAACGTCCGCTTGCTTCTCAGGTACCCCATGGTTTTTTTGATGGAGTTCCACCAGTTCATGTACGTCATCGTTATGACTTCCATTTTGTTTTGCTGACCTCCGTGTTCTCAGTCCTCTGCACGAAGCCATCCCTACTCAGCACCGCAAGGAAGCACACTTCTCAGGCGTTTATTCCATCGTAACCGCAGTCCCTCTAGTGCCCATGATACGTCACCGTCCTCTCCTCTTGACTGGGCTCGAAACCTTTTGAAATGGCGCAGACAAAGCGGTGAAGGTGTCGAGTTACAAGAGTGCAGCCCTGCAGTAGTTGAAGTTCCGTATGCAAAGGGCAAACGTGTAAGTCCCTTCTCCTCTATCGTTTTACTCTACCTAATTTCACGTAGAGAAACGCTTGCGCGAGGGAGAAACGCAAAAAGATACCATTGCCCTCGAAGAGTACTACTGCGGGAAGGTCACAGCCTCCCAAGCCTAATGTCACCCAGCCATCTTCACAACCACAGGCAGCTGACTCGTTGTCCACCACATCTGCTGCCGGTGATGCTACCGCAGCTCCAAATTCAACAACACCGTCACGCCAAGATGCAACGATAAGACAGGCTGGACGCTGGACCCGCTTATGGCTCTTTCTCGGTTGTCTTTCTCCTGAATATACAGACAGTCATCATTAGACCTTCTCATCCTTCACGACGCCTTTACATCTCTCGATGAACTCTCGTTGATGTGCTCTTCCTACTCGTCCCACTCCTCTGATGTATTTCGAACCGTCCTTTGTTTACGATACCGATACCAAACGCCTCGTCATCTCCGTCTGCAATATCAATGTATACTACCCATACTTCACCCAAGTCACAGCCTGACAAATGAATGATCGTCCGATATCAGAATTCATTGACGCTAGTGATGTGGTGTTGAAACAAAAATCAAACTAATGCCATTCCATTTCACCACGAGTACGACCCCTACTGCATCACATCATATCAGGATTCCCTACCGTATGCACTACGATCTCTTACTGTATCGCATCACAACCTCCTACCGCACGCATCGCACTATGACCTCACAGCTCCACTCAACTCCTCCCACAATCCAAAATTCAATTTCTCTCCTTGCGTCCTCTAATCCCACCTAGGAACCCCAAAAGACTGCGTTTCTGCACATCCGATAATGCGCCGTCGCAGCTCGTCGCAAATGCATACAAAATCCTACTTCCATCCCAACATCAACAACCCAATCCAATCTCATACGGGAGTGGAAGGTGGGAAGGGATCGGACTCATTCAAGACATTCTCCTGAAATTCCTCATCCTTATCCATCTCGTCTTCAACACCGAACGGGACAGGTTCGATCAAGGCTGATATCAACGCATTGAGCAAGGACAAAGACCCACCACCTCTCCCTCCTCCTGAATCGTAGCGAGCGTGAGAGCAGACATAGAGACGGACGACGGATCAGAGAACATCGAGGCATGGGAATTCGCGTGGATTGGGGGTGGTGCGGTTTCTGAGGTTGGGAAGCTCATGTTTGGTTGTTAACTTGAGAAGAGGAGGTTGGGAGGAGTGTGTTGAGCAGGAACGTTATTTGTTTGCGGACGTGGATTTCCGAGTCTGTAGTGTTCATTGCGTGTGTGAATGTGAGGGTTGTGAGCATACAAAGAGGGTAGGGGTTGTGAGAGAATACGCACATTCCAGACACATCCTCAACGCGCTCCATTCACCCACCATACCAATCATTTGCACAGCAGCAGCGTTCAGTTTCAGTAGACCAGAAAGCGCGCATAGGGCTCGCGAGCGGGTTTCGGGGGAGTTTGAAGAGGGGGAGAGGAATTTGAGGAACGTGGGGAGGGGGTCGAGGTGGAGATACTGTTATCAAATAGAACATGAACACAAAGTACAGTTAGTTAGGGTGAATTGAACCGGGGCCATGCAAAACTGGATGTAGATTGGATACATGTTAGGAAGAGGATGCATTGAAAGAGAAGGAGGACTCACGGCGAGCTGAGCAGCTGGGATGTTTCGTAGTGCAGTTCCAATTATCCGAAGAGTTTGCATTTCGAGGGTGTCGTTCATACTGGATACTAGGAGGAGGTTGTGTAGGGATTTCCATAGCACTAGTCTCTTCAGGTCTGTATCATACCATTTGTTAGATCGCGCATCAATCCACGCGAGCATAATCACCATTCGTATCGTCGATATTGTGAACTAGCTATATTCCATGGCAAGAAACTATGAGACACACAAGGTTCAATCACAGGACGAGACGGGATGCACCATGTTGAGATAATCAAGTACCTGTAACCTATCATCTTCGGCTTGCCTTTCATCCAGGCCTAGTGTAAGAGTCTCTTCCGTGAGTTGGGCATCTGGTTTACCGAGGACGCGAACACCAGTATCTCCAGGGCCACATGCACACCTATCTCCGTCCGGTCGTCAGAAAAGAGACGCTATAGGCATTATCAGCGTATATTTTCAAAGTAGACATATGAGAGAGTGACCGATGTACAGACGTACCTGTGGGATTTGAACGGAGAAAATGAAAATTCTAGGTTACGGGTATGGTAAACGACAGAGGCAGAAATGTTATGACGAAATAAAGAAATTAGACCTTCAGGAACTGGAGCAAACGGATGTGATGAGCACGTCGTATATTGGAAATGTCGACTGAGAGAGTCACCGGTTGTGACCTGAGACAGATGATTCTTGGGCGCTTCAGTCGCACAGCCTATGCTGTGCATAAGCTGTGAAGCGAAAACGAGGATAAAGCATGTAAAAACGTACCAGTGAACTCAGTTCTGACTTGAACGAAACATCCATTGTGCCCGGTTGTCAGCCCGTTGTTGTTCTAGTAAGTGATGATTTTGAAATTTGATCAATGAAAACTGAGATGGCGCTGCACATGGTACTAGTGGAAATTCTGGAGTATGGCTTCACCCAGCACTAAAACGAAAGAGACACCAGCGATAATACCTCGCCAGAAATTTGAAGGACACACTGATCCTGTCTGGGGCGTGATACACCTACCAGGCAGACAGCGGATCATTACTTGTTCATACGACGCCTCGCTGCGGGTATGGGACTTGAAGAGCGGGAACCAGATAGGAGAAGACTGGAGAGACGGAGAAAGTCAAGCGGAGAGCATAGCATTGTCTCCGGACGGGAAGAAAGTGGTTAGCGGGAGTAGGGATGGTGTAGTGAGGTTGTGGGACATCGACACATGCAAGGTCATCACGAAATGGACGGGGAACACACAAGCTGTGTGGTCTGTCTGCTGGAGTCGAGATGGTCAGAGAGTGCTAAGCGCATCCCTCGATGGGACGGTAAGACAATGGGACGTGGAAAGTTGGGAGACACGGGACGTGGAAAGCGGAGAAACCATACTTGCATCGATCAAGACAGGACACTTTCAAGTGTGGGCAGTCGTCTATTCACCAGACATGACCTTGATTGCGACTGGTGGACGAGATGGGTCCTCATTTGGACAACCCGCCGCAATTCAAATCTGGGACGCAAAGACAGGTAAACTTGTCGCAACTCTCAAAGGATACACAGGGGAAGTGCATTGCCTGGTTTGGACCAAGGACGGAAAAACGCTTATCTCTGGGTCATGGGATCACTCGATTAGGACATGGAATACCAAAACATGGAAGCAAACCGCGGTGTTGGATGAGCACACTTCTGGTGTCTTTGCCATTGCAATATCACCGAATGGCCGCATCCTCGCAAGTGCATCATCGGACAATACAGCGCGATTGTGGAACCTCGACAATGGACAACCCATCAATTCGCCCCTCCAGCACGCAAGGCAAGTGAGCTGCGTGTCGTTTTCCGCGGATGGAAAGCTACTAGCCACCGGTTGCGAAGACAAAAACGCGTACTCATGGGATGTTGTTGCAATTGTTAGAGAAGCCGGCCTGGACGAACTTCTGTCGGATTTAAAGGTGAGTTGACAGGCATGTTTCATTCATTTCATTCTCACAACTGAACGCACTCTGCCAGGCCAGCAAGTCGCCACTTCATGTACGTAACACCTTGATTCAAAGATCTCGTCGTGCTCAACATACATACTTTAGGCTAATGCTACACGACGTCCCATCCAGCAACGTCCGCTTGCTTATCAGGTACCCCATGGTTTTTTTGATGGAGTACCACCAGCTCATGTACGTCATCACTATCACTCTGAGTATTATTTTGACCTCCGCGGTTTCAGTCCTCAGCACCACAAGAAACCACACTTCTTCGTCGCTTATTTCACCGCAGCCCCTCCAGTGCCCAGGGTACATCACCGTCCTCCCCTCTCGACTGGGTTCGAAACCTTTTCAAACGGCGCGGACAAAGTGGCGAAGAAATCGAGTTGCAAGGGCGCAGCTCCGCAGCTGTTGAGGTCCCATATGCTCAGGGCAAACGTGTATGTTATTTCTGTTTCTCGGACGTTCAACTCAACCTGATGTCATGTAGAGAAACGCTTCAGCGAGGGATGTTGCGTTGGCGAAACAGCGACAACAGAAAATGAAACCATTGCCCTCGAAGAACTCTACTGTGGGCAACTCACAGCCTCCCAAGCCCGATGTCGCCAAACCATCTTCGCAACCACCGTCTTCGTCATCCACCACACCTGCCGCCGGCGATCCTACTACAGCTACAAGTTCATTATCGCCGTCACGCCCAGATGCAACGATAAGACAGGCTGGACTCTGGACTCGCTTTTGGCTCTTTCTCGGTTGTCTTTCTCCTGAATATACGGACGGTCATCATTAGATTTTCTCATCCATCGCGACTTGCATGCCTTAACATCTCTCGACGAACTCTCATTGAAGTGCTCTACCCACTCGTCCCCACTCCCTCTGATGTATTTCAAACCGTCCTTTATATACGATACCGGTACCAAATGCCTCGTCATCTCCGTCTGCCTTAATGTATACTACCCATACACCATCCAAGTCACAGCAACGCACATTCTGACAAATGAACGATCGTTTGAATTCAGAATTCACTAACATTTGTGGTGTGGTGTTGAAACAAAAATCAAAGCAAATGCCATTTCATCCTAGCCCAAGTACGACCCCTACTGCATCAAATCACATCACAGTGATTCCCTACCACACGCACTGCGATCTCCTACTGCATCCCATCACAACCTCCTACCGCACGTACCGCACTACGACCTCACAGCCCCACTCAACTCCTCCTACCCCACTCATCAATTCAAATTCAACTTCTCTCCTTGCGTCCTCTAATCCCACCTAGGAACCCCGAAAGACTGCGTTTCTGCACATCTGAAAATGCGCAGTCACAGCTCGTCGCGAATGTACAAAATCCTAGTTCCATCCCAACATCAACAACCCAATCCAATCTCATACGGGAGTGGAAGGTGGGAAGGGATCGGACTCACCTAAGACATTCTCCTGAAATTCCTCATCCTTGTCCATCTCGCCTTCAACACCGAACGGGACAGGTTCGATCAAGGCTGATATCAACGCATCGAGCAATGACAAGGACCCCTCCTCTCCCTCCTTCTGGATTGCAGCGAGCGTGAGAGCAGACGTTGAGACGGACGACGGATCAGAGAGCATCGAAGCATGGGAATTCGCGTGGATTGGGGGTGGTGCGGTTTCTGAGGTGGGGAGACTTGTATTTGGTTGGAGGTTGACCTGTGAGGGGGAGGTTGGGAGGAGGAGAGTGTTGAGCAGGAATGTTGTTTTTCTGCGGACGCGGATTTCTGAGTCTATTCATGCGTGAGTATCGTGATCATAAAAAGAGGTAGGAAATGTGGGAGGATACGCACCTTCCAAACACATCCTCAATGCGCTCCATCCACCTACCACACCCATCTGTTGCACGGCGGCAGCGTTCAGTTTCAAGAGCCCAGAAAACGCGTATAGGGCTCGTGAGCGAGTCTCGGTGGAGTCGGATGTAGGGGAGAGGGATTTGAGGAGTGTAGGGAGAGGGTCGAGGTCGAGATACTATTATCAGATAAAAAAGAAATGCAAAGCACTGTTAGTGAAGGTGAATTGGGGGTGGATTTGGATCATGGGCTGGATTGCGTGTTAGACTTTTGCACATTTTGCCTAGTGCGGCAATCCTGCCCAGAATCCACATGCAAATTCAAAGGAGGACTTGCGGCGACTTGAGTGACTGGTTTGTTTTGTAGCGCGGGTCCGATGATCCAAAGCATTTGCATTTTGAGGGTGCCGCTCGGATTGTATGCTAGGAGGAGGTTGTGTAGGGGCTGCCATAGCCCTGGTTTTCTCCAGGTCTGTTTCATCCCATTTATTAGATCGCACATCAATCATATAATCACCGTTCGCATTATCGATATTCTGAACTAGTTGTATTTCATGGTAAGCAAACACGAGGTTCGACCATGAGACGAGAGGGACGTACTATTTCGAGATCATCAAGTGCCTGTAATCTATCGCCTTCATCCAGCCTTTCATCGAGGCCCGCTGTAAGACTTTCTTTTATGCGATGGGCATCTAGTATACAGAAGATGTGATTGATGGCTCTGGGATCAAGCTTATTGGAGGTGGTGGTGGGTGGGGGACCGGTGCTTGGGGTGGAGTTTTCTATGTTCCATCGGAGGAGGGATTGCACGGTGTTTTCGTCCTGGGTTGGAAAATTTTACCCGAATGGTTTCTTGAAGATGTGCATGATGTTTCAAGTATTCGATCGGGGATTCCAGTGGCTCAACGACTTGAAGCCTTCCTCGTGAGTCGTCTGTAAGTGCATTCATGTTCTAGCGGAGTTCAAACTGACATAGCGGCTCGCTCGGTCCGGCTGTTGGAGGAGTTCGAACTGGACTCAGAGTATCGAAAGTTCTGTCACGGTAAGTTATCATGTCCGACCACTTTGACAAGGGAACGGTGGAAAACAGCTTGCTTTTATGTGCTGAATTTTGTTCTGGCAGAACTTTGTGGTAACCTATCCACCTGGAATCCCCTTTTGAACGGATGTCATCTGCATTGCCAACAGACCTCAACATTGGCCTACTCTCGGGCCCTCGCCGATATTATATTGGCAGAAGAACTCAGTAAAATGTGTATCCACACCAAGCGCAATGCCACTGTTGAAATGTGTCATCTTCTCGCACGTTCCAATCAATGATTCCACCGACGAATGAACGTATTTGCTTTTGACGTCCAGATAGATCCTCTCTTGTCAAACCAGGTGTCCGCAGGTCTCGTCAGATGACTATCTCGACTGCCCATGTCTCTTCACATTAGCATCAGACAGGGCTGGAGCACAACAGGGCCAGAACACAGTGTGCGACCTAGAAGGAACAACATTCCCTAGGAAGTAAGGCCGTTTCCCGGGACTGGACGGCAGAAGAGTGTATTCGGTCTATGGATATTCATTTCAAGGTATCCAGTTCTCGCGTACACTTCTGGCATATTGGAACAGGGCTTGGTATGCGGTTAATGCGAATAACGAGGGGCACTATAATTGTGTTTGCAATCGACAGCAGCTGACATTTGGAACGCATGAGAACGCCTCGCAGAGAACAGCATCTCGTCTTCCGTAGTTGTTGAAAACTAGCTAATCGTGGATTGAAGCTCAATGGAATGTAACCCTGTGATGCTCGGGCGCTTCAGCTGCACAGCCTATGCTGTATAAGCTATGAGATGAACATGAGGGTACGGCATGTACAATAACGTACCCGGAAGCAGTGTATTCAACTCTGACTTGACCCAAACAACCATTATTCCCTGTTTCCCGCCCATCGCATCTGAGAAACCTCCTCGTATGTGACGATTTTGAAATTTGATGGATGAAAACTGAGATGGCGCTGCGCTCCAAAGTCGGAATTCTGAAGCATGGCCTCACCAACCGCTAAAACGAAAGAAGCATCGGCGATAACGCCTCGCCATAAATTTGAAGGACACACTGATCCTGTCTGGGGCGTCATACACCTGCCAGGCGGACAGCGTATCACCACATGTTCATTGGATGACTCGCTGCGGGTATGGAACTTAAAGGGCGGGAAACAGATAGGAGACGACTGGAGAGACGGAGAAAGTGCAATAAAAAGCATAGTGTTGTCTCCGGATGGGAAGAAAGTGCTTAGCGGGAGTGAGATAGGAGAAAAGGGGAAAGATGGAGAAAGTGGAGTGTACAGTATAGCGTTGTCTCCGGACGGGAAGAAAATGGTTAGTAGCGGGGGGTGAGGATGGTGCAGTGAGGTTGTGGGACATTAACACATGCAAGGTCATCGCTAAATGGACGGGGCACACCAAAATAGTGGCGTCTGTTTACTGGAGTCGAGATGGTCGGAGAGTGTTAAGCGGATCTGACGATGGCACTACAAGGCAATGGGACGTGGAAAGACGGGACGAGGAAAGTGGAGAAACCATACTTGCATCGATCAAGACAGGACACGAAGAAGTGTGGGCAGTCGTCTATTCACCAGACATGACCTTGATTGCGACTGGTGGACTTGATGAGCCCCAGAATGGAAAACAGGAGTACTCAATTCAAATCTGGGACGCAAAGACAGGCAAGCTTGTCGCAACTCTCAAAGGACACACTCGGGCGGTACGTTGCCTGGCTTGGACCAAGGACGGGAAAACGCTTATCTCCGGGTCATACGATCACTCTATTAGGACATGGAATACAACCAACTGGGAGCAAACCGCGGTTCTGGATGACCATACTGATGAGGTCTTTGCCATTGCAATATCACCGAATGACCGCATCCTCGCAAGCGCATCGGGTGACAAAACAGCGCGATTGTGGAACCTCGACAATGGACAACCCATCAGTTCGCCCCTCCAGCACGCAAAGCAAGTGAACTGCGTGTCGTTTTCCGAGGATGGAAAGCTACTAGCCACCGGTTGCAATGACAAAAACGCGTACTCTTGGGATGTTGCTGCAATTGTTAGAGAAGCCGGCCTCGACGAACTTCTGTCATATTCAAAGGTGAGTTGACAGTCTCACTTTATTATATTCTCCCAACTGAACCCGCTCTACCAGGCCAACAAGCCGGCACTCCATGTACGTGCACACACCTTCATTCTAAAATATCATTTTATTCGACATATGTACTCTAGGCTAATGCTGCGCGACGTCCAATCAAGCAACGTCCGGCTGCTGGTCGTGTACCCCATGGTTTCTTCGATGGAGTCCCACCAACTCATGTACGTCATCACTATCACTTTGAGTATCATCCTGACCTCCACGGTTTCAGTCCTCGGCACCACAAGAAACCACATTTGTGGGGCGTTTATTCCACCGCAATCGCAGTCCCTCCAATGCCCATGATACATCACTGTCTTCTCCTCTCGACTGGGCTCGAAACCTTTTCAAACTGCGCAGACAAAATGGTGAAGAAGTTGAGTTGCAAGGGCGCAGCTCCGCAGTTGTCGAGGTCCCGCAATGCGCAAGGCAAACGTGTACGTTATTTCTCCTTCTCGGATGTTCAACTTGACCTAATATCACGTAGAGAAACGCTTCAGCGAGGGAGGTTGCGTTAGCGAAGCAGAAACAGAAACAGAAACAGAAACAGAAACAGAAACAGAAACAGAAACAGAAACAGAAACAGAAACAGAAACAGAAACAGAAACAGAAACAGAAACAGAAAACAGAAACAGAAACAGAAACAGAAACAGAAACAGAAACAGAAACAGAACAGAAACAGAAAACGAAAGCATTGCACCCGAAGAACTCTACTGCGGGCAGCCCACAGCCTCCCAAGCCCAATGTTACTAAGCCATCTTCGCAACCACAGGCTTCGTCGTCCTCCACACCTGCCACTGCCGGTGACGCTACCACAGCTACAATATCAACACCGCCGTCACGCCGTCACGCGATGATAAAAGATACTGGACTCTGGACTCGCATTTGGCTTTTTCTCGGTTGTCTCTCTCCTGAATATACGGATGATCATCATTAGATCTTGACATCCTCCATGACTCGCATGCCTTCACATCTCTCGGCGGACTCTCGTTGATGTGCTCTTCCACTCCCTCTGATGTATTTCGAACCGTTCTTGGTGTACGATACGGATACCAGACGCCTTGCCACCTCCGTCTGCAATGTATACTATCCCTGCAGCTGAAAAACTGCCGTTGCAACTTGTGACGAACGTGCATATAATTCTAACTCCAACATAACGTCATTTTAACCATTGCATGATAATCTAATACAGGAGCAGAAAAAACAAGACTCGGCTGTAATGATCAAGTCAGGCTTGATTCATGCTTGATCAATGCCGACACTAAATCATTAATGACAAAAGTCAACGGTGCCATCGTCCTGAATCGCATGTAGCGTGATGTCAATCGTTAAAACCGGATATCGAAGATGAAGATGGATTCAAGAACCAAGAATACTAGATGCCGATGCGTGCAAACAGATATCAGAGCACTTCTTCGTGACCTGTCCGGCTAGATAAATACGAAAATGGTGTTATCACAAACGAACGATCATCTAATATCAGGATTCATCAACATTAGTGTGGTGTGGTGTTAAAACAAATCAAATCAAATCAAATGCTATTTCGTCGCATCCTCTACCGAATCGCACTACGACCTCACAGCCCCACTCAACTCCTCCCACTCCCCATTCGTCAACCCAAAGTTCGACTCCTCTCCTTGCGTCGTAGTAATCCCTCCTAAGAACCCCGAAAGACTGCGTTTCTGCACATCTGAGAAAGCACCGTTGCAAGCTTGTTGCGAACGTATATAAAATCCTAGTTCCATCCCAACGTCAACAACCGAATCCAATTTCATACGGGAGTGAAAGGAAGGTGGGGAGGGATCAGGATCGGACCCACCTAACAACATTCTCCTGAAATTCCTCATCCTTTTCCACCTCACCATCAACACCGAACGGGACAGGTTCGATCAAGGCTGATATCAACGCATCGAGCAAAGACAAGGATCCCTCCTCTCCCTCCTTTTGAATTGCAGCGAGCGTGAGAGCAGACGTTGAGACGGACGACGGATCAGAGAGCATCGAAGCATGGGAATTTGCGTGGATTTGGGGCGGTGCGGTTTCTGAGGTGGGGAGGTTTATGTTTGGCTGGAGGTTAACCTGTGAGGAGGATGTTGGGAGGAGGAGTGTGTTGAGTAGAAACGTTGTTTTTTCTGCGGACGCGAATTTCTGAGTCTATTCATGTATGAGTGTCGTGACCGTGCAAATAAGGTAGGGGTTATGGGACGATACGCACCTTCTAAACATATCCTCAACGCGTTCCATCCACCCACCGCACCCATCTGTTGCACAGCAGCAGCGTTCAGTTTCAATAGCCCCGAAAGCGCATATAGGGCTCGTGAGCGAGTCTCAGCGGAATTGGATGTGGGGGAGAGGGATTTGAGCAGTGTAGGGAGAGGGTCGAGGTCGAGATACTGTTATCAGATAAAACATAAACACAAAGTTACTGTTAGTGAAGGTGAATTGGGGGTGGATTTGGATCATGGGCTAGATTGCGTGTTAAACTATTGCGCACTTAGCATAGCGCGCAATCCTGCCCATAATCCATATCCAAATTCAAAGGAGGACTTACGGCGAGTTGAGCAGCTGGGTTGTTTTGTAGCGCGGTTCCGATAATCCAAAGCGTTTGCATTTTGAGGGTGTCTGTTGTATCGGATGCTAGGAGGGAGGTTGTGTAGGGGTTGCCATAGCCCTAGTTTCTCCAGGTCTGTGTTATGCCATCTATCAGATCGCGCATCAATCCACGGGAGTATAATCACCATTTGCATTATCGATATTCTGAACTAGCTATATCCCCATCGTAAGCAACCACATACGACGTTTGATCATTGGACGCACCATCTCGAGATCATCAAGCGCCTGCAATCTATCATCTTCAGTCTGCCGTTCATCGACACCTATTATGAGAGCTTCTCTCATGAGTTGGGCGTCTGGTTTACCGAGGATGTGATCGATGATTCCGGGATCGAGCTTATTGGTAGTTGTTGTGGGTGGGGGGCCGGTGCTTGGGGTAGAGTTTTCTACGCTCCATCGGAGGAGGGATTGCATAGTGATTGGGTTGGAGGAGACTTGGCTGATTCAAGTGTGATCGGAATTAGGGCGGCATGATTTAGATTTTTGGCTCCGCGAGGGTTTGGGACTGTCGGAGGTTTAAATTCCTTTCTAAAAGTTTTCTTTGATGTCCTAGACCCTACAGCAGCGTTCGATCATGGTGATGGTGTAGACAGTGAGTACTCCTTCCTTTCGTTGTTCGTGATGACTATCAGTACTTTACCACATTCCGAATATACATGTGGACGATATTATTGATTTCAGCCTTGTCTGACATTTACTTTTCTCTTTATGTTTTTGACCATTAACTGATCTCTTGCGTCTCAGGCATGCATTATATGTGGTGGATTACCTATTGACAAATTGTAAGTCTACTGTCCACTTCAAATCCTTTTTGCCGTTGTCGTCATAAGTGTGGATGAAATCTATTCGATGGGCGGACCGAACGTGGTGCTCCCGTTAAGTCTCCCGGTGTACAATGTGGAGATGGGGGCATTCTCTTGTTGAAATGCATCGAAAGCTGATCCTTTTTATTTTATTTTGCTCTGCGTTGTATAGAGATTATGATGCTGATACGATTTCATTATAGGGCAACGTGACTACCGCGTTGCATATGGTGTTAGTCAGTGGGAAGTGTCGATGAAGGGTGCATTTCGCGTCGATGCCATGCTAGGATGGGCAGGCATAGGTGACTAGTGGCCACTATCAATAGTGTCTGCCACGACTAGTGGTTCCGGTAGAGTGTTGCAAAATATGCTGTCACTCTAGTGGTACCAGTAGAGTGTAGTGATATCTGCCACGAGCTGAATGGGGACACGTAATTACGCGCGGAGGTTCTCACTGTGCAGACCCTCGCTTCTTATCACAGCGTACAAAACATGAAGTAGACATGAAGTAGTAGGGTAGACATTGACCACCAACTCGATGCATAGAAGAGTTGCACAAACAGCCGCTGCAGTGTTGCCTCACAGTGCAAGTCTGGAATACCCATGGGATCCAGACTGGGCCCAGCCGGTTGTTGAAGGGCCTGTGACCAACGCTTATGCTGACATCGGCTTTCCAGCCATGAACTCACCAGTCGAAAGTATCATTGCCAGTCCTAATCCACAGGAGGACAACGTTTTGAATGACGAAGACGACGACGACCTTGAGTGGGAGCTTCAAAATAATGGACTGTATATTGGTTCGTTCCCCTAAACCTTCTTTTCTTAGTACTTACAGCCTTTTTTAGGCTCATACTCTCGACTTCTCTTACTGAATGCTTTCGTTCCAATTTTCGCAATAGTGATATTCACTGTCCTAGCACTCCATCCCAGACTTGGCTTGGCCCATAGCAGATTTCCCTTCTTCATACCCATCATCTTTCCCCTTCCCTTTACCTGAAATTCTCATCTCCAGCGCATTCTTCAGCCTCGCCCATCTACTCCGCATCCCACTCTTTTCACTCGCTTCCTTCCTACTCCCTTCAGAATCCGCTTCTCTCGCAAGTACATTCATTCATGTCCTCATCACAAACGGTCTCGTCTCGCAGCCCTCGTGGTTCTCCAAGTCAGACACACAATGGATTATCCCGCCCCTACTTGCCAGGACCCTGCTTTCCGCACTGTGTGGTGGCTTTCCCTTAACTTTGCAGAGGTGCTCGCTGCTATTGTACAAGGGTACGAGCAGCTTGCTCTTTACCGTGATGTCATGGTCCCAGAAGGACGAGAAAACCGAATTCCTCGAACGTCTGAAAATCAGGGGTCTTTCCAACGAATCCGACCCAGCACTCGAAAATCCCCATTCTCCGCAACAGGAACGTGAGACGTTTGAAAAACGGATTAGAAGACGGAGAAGTTCGAAGCGTTGAAATCGCGCATAGATCGTGGGTTAGAGAAGTTACTTGTGATAAAGGATGAGAGATGAGCTGGAGGAGGTTTATGGGTTCCCGTCATCGTGCGTACCCCGCGTCTCTAATTAACTCTCTAATCATGTCACACAGAAAATTCCAGTCTTCGTATCCTGTCCTCCAACGCTTCAACTCCATCTTCCCTCTCCATAGGCCTCACCCTCTCCTCAGCGCGGCATACTCCGCTCCCCACTCTCCCTCCCCCTCTCAGACGTATCCGACCGACTGTCATCCCTCACTGTAACAGTCCAACTCAAAGGTTTCCTTCACTCCTACGCGGACTCAACACATGCAATCATATGACAGCTCATACATCCCATTCATCATAACCACCCCCCTCGTTCTCCTCCTCCACGCCAGCCTCGCAGCGCTGCACACACCAGCCCTCCTACCACGTGTCGGCGTGCATACCGCTGCCTATGTTGGCGTGTTGGTCAGCATCATGACCTTTTCGCGGGGGTTGGCTGTTTGGGGGGCGTTTGTCATAGGGCCAAGCGACCTAGTATCCATATTTTTTCTATCTTGTGTTGGTTGATACGTGCTGTTTGAGGGGTTAGGCGTTTATATATACGAGCATGGAGATCTTTGTTATTGTTGTGTTGCATGCTGTCCCATGCTATCCTACTGGAATGTAGTATGGTATTATTACCAATTCAACGCGTTCCTATGAGTCATCTGCTTCTGCGCCACTACTTCCGTCCATTTGCTTGACCCATACTCAGCCTAGAAGCAACGACTAGTGCTTACGGGTATACTGTCGTAGTACTGCCTTAAATTTTAAAACTTCAACGTTCAATTTCGCTAAACCTAAACCTGGTATGCTTCGGATAAGATCATGATGAGGACCCAGTAAATATCCCTCCCATCTAAACTTCTCCGATTTCACTCGGCGACGACTTGGAATTTGATCTATCATCTGGGTTGGGAAGTCCTTGGTTATGTGACCACTCGTTGAGTTCACTACATGCACGCCCCCACTCACTCCTCACTCTCAATGCCCACAGACACAACTTCTCCTCAACTCCAACTCCAACTTCGAGACGAGTCGGATTCGGGTTCTAGCTTCTCCCCTGCAACTTCCACTTTCCGTTGAGAAAAGACTGACTCTGGGAATAAACTCAAGCCATAATCCACGGAGAAGATGAACATAAAACGCTGTTCGGAGTCAAGAATTTGAAGGACGATTGTTGACTTTGGGGCGTGTCTTCTAGATCTGAATCTCATTGCCCCAGTTTCGATATTGGTGTTGGTGTTTCTTTTCGACGCTCTTTCAAGTTATTAATCAACCTCCATAGCACGAATCCTCATTCTGACTGAATTAAACACAGCGGGCAGTCCCTCTCTCCATGTCCCCCAAGCATACACTTCTGTTTGAAGGGAAACGCGATATCCGAATCCTCAATCTGATACGGATAGTATGATTCGGCCGTAGTGATGCAAGATGGGGAGGGGGGAGACTTTGGTATGTGCGCTCTCGTTGAGTTCAATGTGTAGCACGCCCTCGTCATTCCTCATTCCACACAGATACACTCCCCTCCTCCCAAAATTGTCAAAATACCCACCTCTTTCTCCCGTCAATAAACTAGTTTCTCCTCGGGGTTGACCAGGACCGACGGTTTTTGAACTAGCGTCCGTGGCGCTGTTGATCCTTCATTCTTGCGCCTGCAGAATGGTGGATGGGTGAATTGGATGGGATATTGGTTGTTTCGTTTGAAGTTTGGGTTCGGTGTTCTGGGCGAACAGAAGAGGCCTGAGTCATGTGGATTTAGAATGACGTGTCACCATTCCAATTCTCACACGACTCAGGCCTCATTCCTCACGATAAATGAACAACGCGCTTCCCAGACATACACTTCTCCTCTAAACGATCGACATCTATCTCTCAGCACCGCAGGGATCAGAAGAGGGAAAGCATGAGGAGGAGGAACACGACGATATCGGTGGAAGATGGAGACGAGGATCTAGGGGAGGATCCATCTTGCTTGTTTAAATGGTTTGGGTGTTTCGGGGAGTGCGCGCGTGTGGTTGACTGATGGGTCGAGCTGGCATTCGCAAGCTGTTGATCGGTCGTTCTTGCGCGTAGACGGTATGTGATCTGGATTGCGTGGTTTGGGGTTTTTGCTGATTGGTTATGTTGACCGGCGGTGATTTGGCGGGGCCTGTAGTGAAGCTTTTGGAATTAGATTTCGTTAGGGATTTGTATCAGCCAGCAGTCATGTCGAGTCTTTTTTTAATGATTGATTTGGTGGCGCTGGCGAGTCATCGTTCGTTTGCATTTATGGAGTTCGTCCTTATACATTGTGTCCGTTGTTGATTCTATTCAGAGGTCTCTTCCCCGTGCCACGATGCAGAATGGGGGGAATTCTGTGTTCACGGGCGCACCTTGATTGCTGCGAGGAGTCACAGCAGTATAACATCGTGATCCGACACCTGGTGCTTGGCACTCTGCAGACTCCGGGTCTCATATTTCTCCCTTCACTCTACGGGTCTTTGCTTCTGGTTCCCTGACTGAACCAGGCGGGTGAGCTGGTTGGTGAGACGAACTGTAATTGGTTACAGATCGTCGTTCAAGGAATTATAATCAGCCTTCTGCCCTCGCGTCGTCGTCGATCTCTTCTTCAGATATGCGTCTCCCAGTTCTCGGAGTCAGAACGCTGTACCTTCCTACATACGTCCAGATGTGTGCGGTTGCAATTCTGGAGTCTGGCAGCGAGCCAATAGCACTATTGTTTTATTCATGTAATTGACAATTTTTCGAAGGCGAGACCATCTTCGGAACCGTGCAATTTGGCTATATACCTCATATGCATCGCGAGCGGCGACAAAAGCCAGTGTCTCGACGGTAAGAGCCTTATCCTTATATTTGCTACACTGAGCGCGCTGACTCTCCGCTCGTCATGAGACTGATCTCAGGTACATTTCGGCAAAACAAATACGAAATGTGATATTTGACAGGTCATCGACCCCCAGATTGATCATCCAGAGGCAGCCGTGCCAGTCAAGGGACATATGGGCTATATCATACAGGCCTAAACTTTCCCCCCGCAGCCTACTCTGCTCCCTTTGGCAATTATCCCTGAACGTAGGTCGCGTAATATGTATACACTAAATGAAGTAGGTCGATTGGTATGGCCGGCGACGGATTTGAACATGAAGATATGATCCCGCTACACCCTGACATTGTTGCACGGCACTATCGGCGTTAGTTGCATAGCTGCCGTCGCTCCTGCGTCAATCTCATAAAAAATCACAGTCAGCATGCTGCTGGCTGCTGCTGGACAGGCAAAAACCCGAACTTTTCCCACGCGCTGAGGGTCCGTAAACCGGCTTTGGTTACATATCAGTATGACTTACTACTTCAAGTTAATAGTTCACTATTCCCGAAGCCTTTTGTTCAGGGGCATTTGGGTGACTCATACGGTTCACCTGGATACGGTGGAAGAACTCCTGTGTGATGCGTAACTCTATGCGAACAGATTGCGAATTCACGATGTCATAACTGTAGTAATGTTCTATCACGTTAAGAAGAACACTAGGGGAGAAGTCGTACCTGAGGCGTCCGTCAGCGTGCACGGCATTGGTTATCCTTCCCAAGCAGCAGTTGAACCTTGTCCTGATTCCATATTCCAGGACTCAAGTGCGTTCTGGCATTCAGCCCCGAAGAATTGGAGCATCATAACCTGCCCTTGTTGATAGATCGACGTTGACTCGGTGATAAATTATCACTGAGGAAACATCGATCTTTCCGACATCCCCATGCGCAAGTTCAATAGACGTAGTGTCATTGTATTGCTACTTGGAACATTGGTAGGTAATGACAGTGTCAGCTCTGACATTATGATTCTATTGCGCGATGTGAGGGGTCCTATCGTAAGTGGTCGCTTGTAAGAGGTTGGTAGATTTGGAAGCCGTCAGGGGATATCTATCAATGCTTGGAAGGTAGTAGATTTCCGGAAGAGTCAAGCAGAACCAGTTGCTAAGC
>NW_024540630.1:0-28282 GCF_016647625.1 Suillus subalutaceus | reverse complement strand
TGAACTTACAGGTTGTAGGGGGGCTGCCAACTCCAACTTTTGCAATGTAGCTTACAACAACGTTTGTCACAGGGGGGCTACCAAGATGGTGGCCGGCCTTAAGGGCAGCTACACGAGCTTGATCGTGCTGCAAGAGTTGAATAGGACCATCGGAGACGTTCAACCTCCTGGAAATGGGGAGGGTGATGAGGGAGTCGCGAATTTCAAAAGGCGATGCCGCGATGGACAAGGCCAGGAGAATGATTGTCAATAAGGATGCAACGGAGAACATGCCTTACTGAAAAATATATCATACTCACATACTCAATGGCCCATTATATATACGCTGGCGAGCGCGAATGTTAGACACCTCAGCCACGTATAAAATTTTCCTCCCGGAAAAAGCGATGACGAGACAGTCGCGGTCCGAGTCATCACGAGTGCAAGGATTCGACTTCTCTACAAAATGTGACAAGAGGTTTGTTTATGATCCCAGGTGGCAGGAATTTACAATTCGTTTACACATGGTTCATTGACTTCATTTCCATAGAGATGCTCGCCCATTTTGAATACACGTCGACGGCAGGTCGTCAGTGCCAATGTTAGTGTAGCAAGCGTTGCTGAGGAGAGCGGTTGTCCAGGGTCGTCCAGGGCCTGAAGATGATCGAATGGTTGAATGCCATTTGCCAGCTGGACACAAAATCATTGAATAAAATGACGCTATCAAAAAAAGACGAAGCTGGCAATTTTCTGAAGCACGTCTGCTGTTGACCCGCGATCCATTAATGGTTGGTATTTATGCAAACGGGAAAATTTACTGGAGGTTCGCATGACCATGGAGTTGGCAGAAAGTCAGGGATTTGGACAAGCACTTGTTTATGTAAGTCTTATCCGGGGCAGACAAGTCCAGCCGCCCATCGGGAAGTACCTGTAAGCAGAGTCCAGTTAAGATTAAACACCGCTCGATGACAAAACTTTGCCAGAAAGTCTGGCAGTCCGAATTTCCGTGTCTCCGTCCGGCTGCGTGTCTGTAATCAAGAACGGACTGTCCTTCTATACCATGAGGGAGGCTAGGTATTTTGGAGGATTATCGCGACCAACCAGACTTTGACTCCGCAAGAGAGCCTCTTTTTCAAACTCAAAAGCACGTCTGTTTTTATCAGTGTGTAACGGTTATTTCTCAACCCTGCCAGGCTCCATGCAGCGTCAAAAGTATGTCTGCCACCTTTTTTTGCCAAGTTCTTCACGCAAACTCAAATACTTCATTCCAGAAGTCACCCCTTTCCTTCAAGTTTCTTCTTCCTCCATTTCGTGTCTTTCGGCAACCCTACTTTGATGCATGCGCATCACGATATATGCCCCTGTTTCATGCCCGTTTGCTAACGTGATCTCAGTGTGTTGGTTTGCCTATCTTGCACACTGGCGTGATGACAACGTAAAATTGCTCACAACTGCTCTATAACTCGACAAACACGGAGTTTTCGAAAACATTAAAAGGTCTTACCGTCATTCACAGCTCTCCATGTGTACTCTGCCGCCCTCAACTGCATCTACGACAGCCCGTCATTGTCCCTCACAATTTGTGATAACTGTGGTCGTGCAGGTGGCAGGGGTATCGAGGATGTTGACCTAACCGCTTGTTAGGATCTGGCACTGCATCACCCGCTGGGTCACGTCTGCACACCCTGTCCGTCACTAGCCAGGAGAAGCTAATAAGCTGTACAATTTTCATATTGTGGGAGAGTGATGATTCTAGAAGCTGCGAAGAAAATCATAGCATTGCTCTGGGATGTATATCAGGTGTATAGTACCAGAAGTATGGTGATCGTACTCTAGATAGAGGGATTTCACGCATCCTAAACCAGATGTGATGCTATTGTTATAGAACCGAGGAATAAGACCTCCATAGCCTACTTATTAATACAAACCTTCAATCCGTATGCTGCTTTGCATCTGAAAAACGATCCTTTGTGTACTTTGCATTTCATGTGAGTTAGTGGTAGCATAAGTGTTACGAGGTTTGTGGCAAACCGACACGGGAGTTGGTGGTATCGAACACAGAGTAGAAGCGCTCGAGGAATGTGTACCGTTAATAAAGTCAAACCCTGTGCCACTGTTTTGTGCCAATGTCGGTAACGATGAGAGATATAGCTGTGCTACTACCGCCAAGATTGGTGTTGAGAGAACGAGGCCAGATTTGGCGTTAGGGGTGAGACTGTAGGTATTCTGTGTAAAATGGGTGAACAAGGGGTGTAAGGGCTGACAGAAATGGCGTACACTGCCAATATTGAAGTTCAGGTTCTTGAGTGCAGCTGTACTGGGGCAGAAGAAACGAGGAGAAGACCAGTCGTCCCATCCACAGTAGCGCCGGTTTCAGACTGGTACTTGGTGTAGGCATCTATCGAACGCTGATTAGACCAGGATCACTCGCTGCACTCTAGATACATACCGGTGGCAATGTAAAGGAGGGTGGTGCCAGTATCGACGATGCCAGCAGTGGAGGACAAGATCGTCGTGGAGCCTTAGGTGATGCTCTGGTCGATTACCCCAATAGGTCGATGCAGGGGCTGGTGGTGGTGGAAGGACTGAAACAAAACAATTACTATCAGTCTGGATTGATCGAGGAGCCGAGATAGCTTACGTGTATCCAATATCGCCCGTGTACTTGGCAGCATCAGTTCCACCGAAGGTGAGCTCTCCATTGGTGATTGTCTGCGAAGTGGTGGGCCCGAAAAAGACACTAACAACTTTCTGAGAAATGGTGCCTTGGCTGTCCAGGTTGTCAGTGACAGTCGGGATCGTCGCTGTCGGCGAATTCGTCAAGGTACCCTCGGTCAAGTCTACGGGCCCGATGCCAAGGATACCGTCAACACCGGTGAAGCCCGACGCAGTAGAAGCAACACCAATCGACTGCTTGGTGATGGTGAGCCCACTCCCGAGAGTGACGGTGTCGGTGTACTCAGTTCCTATAGAAATCGTAGGTATTTTCAACTCATGATATCGTTGTATGTCATACCAGAGAAGGAGCCAGAACCATAGCCGACTGCCACAGGCTGACCAGTGTTGACGCTAGTACTGGTCTTCACGTACGCAGTGCCGGCACCAACCCATGTGTTCGAGCTACCGGTGTCGACAATCAAGTTGTCTTCAATAATACATTAGCAGCCGCATATTTTCTCAGTGTTGAACTCACAGGTTGTGGGGGGCTGCCAACGCCAACTGCTGCGATGTAGCTTGTAACTTCGTTGTCACAGAAGTGCACTAATTTGACGGCCGTCCTTAAGGGCAGCCACGCGAGCTTTATCGTACTGCAAGAAGTTAGTAGTACCATCGAAGACGTTTAGCCTCCTGGCAATGGGGAGGGTGATGGGGGAGTCGCGAATTTCAACAGGCGATGCCACAATAGACAATGCCAGGAGGAAAATTGTCAACAAGGATGCAGCAGGGAACATGGCTTACTGGAAAGCAATATCATACTCACATACTCAGTGGCCCATTATATATGCTCTGGTGAACGCGAATGCTGGACACCTCAGCCACGTATGAGACGTTCCTCCTCGAAAAAGCGATGACGAGATGATCGCGGTCCGAGTCATCACGAGTGCAAGGATTCGACTTCTCAAAAATATGACAAGAGGTTTGTTTTTGATCCCAGGGGGCAGGAATTTACAATTCGTTTACGCACGGTCCATTGATTTCATTTCCATAGAGATGCTCGCCCATTATGAATACAACGTCGACGGCAGGTCGTCAGTGCCAATGTTAGTGTAGCAAGCGTTGCTGAGGAGAGCGGTTGTGCCTGGCCTGATGATGACTGATGAGAATTGTTGAACTGACGCTATTTGCCAGCTCGGCACAAAACCATGGAGTAGAATGACACTATCAAGATATTGCTGGAGGTTCGCATGACTACAGAGTCCGAGTCGGTCCCTCGACCACGAAGGAAACCAGTGTATACTGTAGATGTTATCCCGTAGCCTGCGCACATCAGTCTCAGACTCCCATTCGGAATCAGCGCTCTGAAAGCATATGTGTAATGCATGGCCACCTACAGGTATCGTCTAAGGGGCCAAGACTCAGTCTCAGAATCACTTCATGCAATTATGGTCCTCGAGTGTTGCACATACGATGATCATGTTTGAGGACCTTATCGAGAAGCCTTATCCTGGGAACTGGAAATCCACTGATAGATTAATCATCGGTATTCGTTTGATCCAAACATATGGTAGACAAGATTCAAGAACTTGAAGAAGTACTGAGTTATTTGCCGCACCCGTGCCGCCATCACCTGTTTTGAGGCGGACGTCAATGATTAAGTAATTTAACATTAAGCCCTGCAGTGGGATCCGATATAGGGTCATCGACCCAAAGGACAATAAATATGTTTTATACAAAAAAAAAAGGAATTGATTAGAGCACCGAGGTAGAATTTCGACCAGTCGCCATGAACCTTACCTGTAGGGCCAGCTGACGCGGCAAAGCCCGCTACTTCCAACTTTTGTTGCGGGAACTCGCTTGTCCTTGGCGCATGCACTGGGTGCACCATGTGTGTCGTCTTCCCGTGCGCACATGCAACGTCTTCTTAATCTTCCTGCCATGTGCGTCATACGTGTTCTGTAGCTCGTCATGTGTGTCCTATCACCATGATGTGCCAAGCAACCCAAGAACAACACTGGAGTACTTTTCGCATTCAAAAATGAAGGTTTGTATTTACACACACCATCAAACAAGGACGAGTGATGCTTACAGCTAGTATCCTTCAAGTAGCTCGATAACTGTACCACGCCGCCTCATGCACCACATCTTTATCAGTGTGACATCTATTTGTAGCGATTCTCCTGCTGCTCATTGCTGCCACGATTCGAGTCGTTTCTCCACCACGCCCTTACCCCACTCGGTCATTCTAATTCACCGAAACCTGCTGGCTTGCCCACGCGGGCAAATCTGCCCTGGCGGAGGGGCCCAATGATAGCTTGTCTTGATTTCAAGATGATGTTCAGCCTGAAAGTACATACGTTAACTGCGTTTGGCAAGCTGGTGACAACGTGGTTGGGTCGTGTGATTTTACGTCCTCTCCAGCGCACTTGCAAAGAATGCAAAACCCGTCGATCGCACACACGCGTACCTGTTTACCAGACCATCAACTTCCCTGCAACAACTCTCTTCTCTGTTACATATGTGCGTCATCAAAACATCAACGGTCCGCAACTAAACTATTCATGGTTACAGTTCGCCAGTATCGGCATAGACATGAGCACACATGTCTCAGGGAAGAGCTTGATCAATCAGTGTCCGCGAGATTGATCATTAGAAGATCATTCGTCCCTTGTTGCAGCCCTTTTTGAATCTAGATGCTTAGCGGTCTACGCTGGGTGGGTGGTCTCACGATTTAGGGCATGTGGAGCTGGGGTGTCTTCATGGAACAGCAATAGCTAACATTCGATTTCCAGGAATGTTTCCAGAAGACTTGATATATAGGTTGTGAGAAATGTTACATTGTGATATACAAATGCCCAATGCCCAAGAAAAAAATTGCATCAGTTGGTGGTGGCATCCGTGTATGCGGTTGTGGCAAAACCGACTTGGGAGGTGGTGGTATCGAACACGGAGTAGAAGCGCTCAAGGAAAGTGTAGCCGTTGATGAAGTCGAGACCTTCACCACTGGGAGTGCCAATGGAGCTGACAATGAGGTAGATGTAGTCGGTGCTACCACCGATATAGGTGTTAAGGGCACGAGGCCAGATCTGGCCGTTAGGAGTGAGAGCGTAGGTGTTCTGTGCAAAACGGTGAACAAGGAGCATTAATATTTGGGACGACAGAAAGGGCGTACGCTGCCAACAACGAAGTTCAGGTCCTCGAGGTCATCGTACTGGGTGGTGGTAATGCGGAGAAGACCAGTCGTGTCGTCCTCAGTAGCACCGGTTGCAGACTGGTACATGCTGTAGGCGTCTATTGAACACTGGTCAGATTAAGATCCCTCGCTGTACTCGAGATACGCACTGCTAGCAATGAGGATGAGGGTAGTGCCAGTGTCAACGATACCAGCCGTCTCAGCCAAGATGGTCGTGGAGCCGTAAGCGATGCTCTCGTTGATACCCCAGTAGTAGGATGCAGGGTAGGTGGTGGTGAGAGGACTGAAATCAGCAATTACTGTCAGTCCGGATTGATCTTCGAGCTGCAGCAACTTACGTGTATGCAATGTCGCCGGTGTACTTGGTAGCGTCAGTTCCACCGAAAGTAAGCTCTCCATTTGCGTCTGACTCCGAAGTGGTGGGCTCGAAAGAGACACCAACAACTGTCTCAGAAATGATGCCTTGGCTATACAGGTTGTCAGTGACAGTTGGGATCGTCGTGTCCGGTTCCTTTGTCAAGGTCCCCTCTGTCAAGTCCAGGGGCCCAATGCCAATGATACCGTCAACACCGGTGAAGCCCTCCGAACGATCGGCAACACCAATCGACTGCGCGGTGATAGTGAGCCCATCACCGAGAGTGACGGTGTCGGTGTACTCAGTTTCCTATAGATAATCGTAGGTGTCTTCAACTTGTGATATCATCATATGTCATACCAGAGAAGGAGCCAGAACCGTAGTCGACCGCTACAGCCTCACCAGTGTCGACGCTAGTGCTGGTCTTCACGTATGCAGTGTCGGCACCAACCCATGTGTTCGAGCTACCGGTGTCGACAATCAAGTAGTCTGTACTAATACATTAGTAACCGCATGTTTTCTCAGTGTTTGAACTCACAGGTTGTGGCGGGGCTGCCAACGCCAACTGCTGCGATGTAGCTTACAGCATCGTTTGTCACAGTAATGCTACCAGTACGACGACTGAGAGTGCTTTCGCCGACATTTTTGAGGGCGGCTGCGCGAGATTGATCGTGCTGCAAGAGGTTGATGGTACCACCAGAGGTGTTTAGCCTCCTGGCAATGGGGAGGGTGATGGGGGAGTTGCGATTTCAACAGGCGATGCCGCGATGGACAAGGCCAAGAGGAGAGTCGTCAATAGGGATGCAGCTGGAAACATGGATTGAACGATACTGGAAGCCAATGATCATACCACATTTCGAAGCCCATTATATATGTGCTGGTAGACTATGCTGAAAGGGTGAGCACATGGTTAATCTCATCCTCAGAGGACTGAACCGTATGGAACGCGCCCCCACACGTAAAGACAACCGAAAACAGGAATAGCTAAACAATCGACTCGTTGTGCGCATATCTTGGATCGAAAACCGACATAGCGGGACAAGTAGCCTGTTTTTGGCCGTGAGTAAGAGGAACTGGATTCATGAGGATGTGCTATTCCACCAGTTTATTCATGGACCGATATTTAGGGAGTGCTTACCTTACATGGTGAAACTCGGCGCGCTTGACGAATCCACCCTCGGTCCTTCGCAGTACATTATTGCAGGGTGCATCACTTTCGAGACTGCACTATGCAGACTACTGGAGAGGCTAAGCATTGCTGGGAAGAATGGCGCCCGGGCTTGATGATGTCACATTGAAAATTTGCCACACAGATGTGAACACATGAATACTCGCTGGCTCGACACACCAAATTCAGTCGTGGAGTGTTGCTGTTAAGGAGAGATAGGATGGAGAATCAGGTTCCCTGGAACATATATGCCCCGCAACTGAATTCTGGGGCATCAATCTCGCCACCAACCGAGGCCATTTTGTCTGAAGAAGAAAGAAATTTGATCTAGATGGGAAAACAACAAACAAGACGGTGATGGCCAAGAATTTGTCTTTTCGTGGCAAATGGTGAGCATGATGGTACCGATGCTCTTGCCCTAATCAATACTGTTTGGAAATGGGGAGATTAGGGCTGCATAACTTTGCATGAATGATACATGCCACAAGCTTGTGGCCGGGTCCAGCAGTCCTGGCAGTACTTTTCCCGGGTCGGGACCCCCGGCAGGTGCATATGCCATAGTCACATACTTCGGTTGTATTCGCGCTTACATCCCTCGAGCACCTCACTACGGAGCCGCCAGATATGATTTAAAGATACTAGTATCCGTGTGCTTGTGAAGGAGTGAGTCGCAGCGATAAATATTGGTCATGCGTCAGTATGATGGGATCAATCGATCATGTTTGTAACTACTAATTTGTAATTTGCTGTTTGCAATAAGCTCTCACACAGTTCCGACGGATCACATCACTGGTTAATCTGCACGAGAGCGCTGAATCATTTTCCCTTTCATGGGAATTGGCTCAAGGTCAACAAATCGCTGCCTATGTCCAATGTAGCTCCAATGCTGCTTCATCGACATCTCCTTTTCTGCAATGCGACAGCGGCGGGGGCATAAATTCTGGAGCTTTTGCACCGCATTGGTTCTTCAGTATAATGCCATAATCTTGATTCAGACGCGGCGAGCGGTGGAACAACGTGAGTACCAAACTGAAGAATACTGAAGTGTAAGTATCATGAGTGCCGGCTACAATTTTTTAACAGTTACTATGCGACGTTCACAGTTTGGGCGCACACGCACGGCGCGTGACCGCGCGCCTACTCACCCACCCGTATACTAAAAACAGTAACCTTAGATAATTGTCGGACTTTAGACTAAACCTTGCGGCGGCGCAGTGCCGAACTGTTTGCTAACCTAATCTTTGGCGTCACATCCCCAAACCTCACCGTTTTTGACATGACACGACCTCCTATGTACTGGACCATATATACCGTGTGGAAAAGTCGAAACGGTTAGGACTGTGAGGTCAAGGACTACTGAGGTGAGGCAAGGTTTAGGTTGAGCAGGCAATTCTCGACAAGCTGTTCGGTGCTGCGTGCCGCAAGGCTTAGTTCATAAGTCCGACGATTATCCTTATCACCATGTTAGTAAGGGCGGAATGGGGGGTCATGCGGTGGGCGTTTACGCCCAACTATATACGTCCCTTCTAATACTGAATGCAGTTTGCAACTCAAAGCACAAAGCACAAGAATACGTCGGGGGAAGAACCTTTTTTTATAGATCTTTCCTTGCGCAATGCAAATAGGTTTCACCCGATCGGTCTCCGACGCCCCTCATGGATTTGACATTCTTGTGTGGAATGGTGTTGGGAGAGCTCATGCAAAGGTACATTCTCTCATTCTCTCTGAAGCGCGCCGCGAGGGGTTGGGACATAAATTTACAGCGGCCATGATCCGTGCCATATGTTATCGGCCCGGCACCTTGGGTTGAACGTTGACTGCGCAATACATAGGTGGACGTCGATCTTTAAGTGATCATTTAGCGAATATCTCCTTTGCATCGTTCCACCGGCCGCCATTAGCGAAAAATGCTACAAGCGAGCCATGTACAACCAGGATGTATGTGCTTGACCGGAACCCTTGACTAGCATAGACCTGGTATGCGAGGCAGTCTACATATGAACAAGTGATCCCCTTCGGGCGGCAGTAACGCAGTGGGGTGTAAGCTACTGTATTATAGTATGCTTTCTATGTTTACACAATCAAAGCTTACCATGGTGGATTCCGAGCGGACCAAAATACGCACATTGCTCGGCGCATTTTGTCTTGTGGATGAAATGTCATAGTATTGCTCGTCCTGCTTCTCGAAGCGGTTTAAAATTGACAACATATAAGTATCTCATAAAAATGTATAGTTACAAAATAGCGAGAGATAGTGGGAATGCATACATATGTAGAGAACGGAGATTTGGTAGTACTCTATCCAGACTCTTCCGATAGGAGTCCAACAGCTATAGTAAGCGACGAGGAAGTGCCTGGCAAATGGGAGAGCTAACCACCCAGGATAATGACGCTTTTCTACCAGTGGAATTTACTTCGCTCAAGCAAACCGCACTTTCTCCCCCGGTCGACCTTCTGACAGGAGTACGACAGCCTGAATGAAGTGGACGCTCAGTACATGGAACCATAACTGCTGAAAGTACGCACATATTTCCCGCTGATCTTCCAACCTGGCTCTTCCTTGTCTAACCGCTCTGCTGTGGCGTCGCCATTGTCTCCTAGCCCAACAACAACGTCACTTTTTATTGTCCGCAAACTGCAGATCTTGGAGCTCCAGCAGCGCTAGCCATGGGTCCAATGGCAATGTCAAATGGAATGCTGGCTGGTGCAGCACAATCATACGTTCAACTTCCTGTGGTTCAGATCGCCTTTGAAGTAGACGAGATCTGAGCGAGACAGGTGGAGGAAGAGATCTGGTGCCTCGCTGTGAAGGTCCCAGAACGTATATCCAGTGCACCAGAAAGGATGTTGCTCATATTGCCATCTGCCATCTTTCTCGTATTGCTATCGAACGTGAGTGAAAACTTCAAGCGCCGAAAAACTACCCCTACCTTCCACCGGGCCCCGAGTCTCCGTAGCGACTCTCGCTCAGCCTCGGAGGCTTTTGGGAACAAGTGTCCATATACCATGGTGTTCAGTAACCAGTCCCAGTCTTTTCGCGTCACATCAGACACGAACATGGGTAACGCTTGCCATGGAACGAATCTGCTTAGCAAGACCAGTCTGTATGAGGAAATCAGCTGATAAAAATTAGTCAATCTCTCCACCAAGAGTCGTTTCTTGAACGCACCGTACACGAAATCGCAATACAATTCAAAACCCGGCGTTATCCAACACGAAGTCAATTCGTCCACCAGTCTTTTCGCGGAGGACTTTGACAGTCTCCCAAAGTTGGTTTAGATGGTGCCAAGAATATTCTTTTCAGTTGCAGCAAGGTGGTCTCCTCCAGTCGACTGGAGAGATTTGATCTGTTCTTCCGTCATGTTGATCAAGAGTGAAGGTCAGTCCGAGTTGCCCCAAAGGACACACTTGCATAACATGTGAGCAGCACGAATTTGAGAAACTCTTATCATCACCTTGAGTCAACTCCAAAAAACATGAGTCTCTCGCTTTCTGCTTTCTCTTTGTCCGACATGTTATCTGGCTGCTTGAAAGGATCAGCAAAGCGCATAGACAGCTCAAAGACAGCGTCTGTTGATCTTGAAAAAGTGTCACACTGGGAAGCGCTGTGTCAGACTGGAAAAATGAATCAAGTCTGGTTCATACCTTTTGACGGTAGAAAACATCATAGTGATGCCAGTACTTGCTTACACTGAAGCACTCATGCAGACGACGGTACTTCTAGGCTTCGGCGAACAACCAAGGCGCATTCATGAAATCCTTGCCTAAAATGTGGATTGTCAGCCAAGATGCGTGGTGCATATGACGAACATCATACCCTGGAAGAACTTTGCAATTTCCTTATTCCACAGTGCCACGTCACCTTCGCCGTCGTCAACGATTGGTCTAAGCTTAGCATTTCCACTGAGGTCGGCCATGAGGGTGTCCATTCTCTCCAAACATTCTACAAGGTCAACAATCTTGTCTTCGGCATACTGCTCATTTAGAGTTCGCGATGCATCGTCTATAGCTTTGCCAAGGATGGTCGGGTAAACGAACCCCCATCGTTGCATGTGCGAACGAGTACTCGTGATAGCCACGGTACGCTGGCCACGGAGGGTTGTTGGGATCAACCTGGCAGAAGATATTCCGATAAACGTCAGATGAACTCTTCGGGTGACAACTCATGTTTTTACCGACCCGTGAGGGTGTGCGCGGCCATGGAGCCTTGATATCTTTCTTGCTTGGCAAGTGTCCGAGATGAAGAGTGACGCGAGAGGGTGCACTGTAAGTGGCAACAGAGCCATTTGCTTGGGCAACCGCGCCATCAGCGTTGGCAGTATTGTGGGTTCCATTGGTTGCTGGTGCTGTCTCAGCCATAGATATATGATCTACTGGATGAATGGCAAGTGTAGGAGGGAAGTAATCAGCGTTCATTTGAAGAGGAGTGAAAGCTTGAAGATGGTAGAAATGGGGTTTGTGAGTAAACAAAGAACGATATGCCAACCTTTATACGACGTTCGCTGTGCCGATGAACTGTTATCTTTTTCGAACGGCGGTAGCGCCAAGATGTGTTGCCACTCCGTGGAGCATGGTTTTATTCGACGATACAGCTTGAAATTTGGAGAGTTTTTCCCAAAGAGGAAAGTTGGGCAACGACGTCATGGCTTTAACTGATGTCATGTGATTATTAGATATTTGCCACTGGCCGCTTCTTTGTTCGCTTCAATTTGCCACTGGGCTGGTTCGTTAGGTACTAGCTATAGGAGCTGGTTCAAATTCAAAATTGTGCCATCAAATTTAATGTTATCTTGATGAATTCTCTTCTATCTGCACTGATTCATCCACTGAGGTCCCAGCTCATTCTATATATATGCCTCATCTGACCCGCGGCGCACTCTCCTGTCTAGTTGTTCGATAGCTTACAAAGCACCTGCACTGTAAGGCGGAAAGAGAATTTGAGTAGTGAGCAAGGTCACATCGGCGGCGACGGCGCCTAGTCCACATCACCGTGACAATCGGATACATTTTCAGCCGCTTCCCCTCGCGAGCTCGAGTACTGTGACAGAATAGTACTACTTGGGCCCCACAAGACACGGATACATGAGTGTAAGAACAAAGGATCTTGAAGAACGTGAAATACTCTGCCCACGCCGCGGCACCCGGGGGCCGGCAGCATCCGGACGGACAGCACCTATAACGCCAACCTGTAGCGCTCGCAATTTGTCACCGAAGATGTCAAGCCGCATCTGAGATTTGAATATTTGAATATTCAAACGAAAAGCACCGACGGGACCGTCACAAATGTCTCACGATGCTGGCTGCGTGACAACTTGGAGAGAATCTGTTTGGAGGCCACAGCATCAATATTTATCGAGTAAGTACTTGAATTGAATCTACCGCTGCTCCGGGGTGATCCAGTCAAGTAATACCCTCTATCCCTCCTGCAAACGTTTCTTCATAACCTTCCGAGTCAAAAGCTGTGTTAATTTCAATTGACGCTCGTTCACTGACTCAGACGCCATGCTTTCCAAAAATTACTCGTCTCACAGAAAATATTAATCGCACATCATAGACACCCCAAATTGTGATATTTCGCAAACTTGGCATTGATCTCGAGATTAGTCTCGTGACACCTACCAGCATTTACGAGTCGCAGACCCTATAATTTCTCATCGATGTAATGCTGCTGCAACGTGTTTGGCTCGCATTACACTACCCAGACATGTGGCTCCCTTGCTCCCGGTCAGCAGGTTACTTCCATTGATCATTACGCCTTACAGTCTGTCCTCCGAGTTTATCGCTGTTGACCGCTACTGGATTAGCGGCGAGATATCCATTCACCACTTCGAGCTCTCATCTATCTGAATAGCTCAGTAAGGCATTTTGAAATGCCCCAGCAAATTCATTGGACTCCGTTTGGTATCCCGTATGTGGTGGAGTTCAACAACGTATCGTTCACGCCTCGTAGAACGGTATCTCCTTCAGAAGATACACTCACGAGCTTTCCTGTACCAGAGAAATCTGCTTCTGTCTCGGAGCAATCTCTGACCTACTCATGCCCATCTGCTACAAGCTCATCATCTTCTTTTTGTCATATCTCGCAATGTATGCTAGAATCCCCACTAAAGACCCGTTCATCCATTTCGCGCCTTGTATCCTTATCTCGTTCCGCGCCTGGTATGCGGTCAGCATCTTCATTCTTCAAGCGGAAACACCAGAAATCTCATCCAAGCACACACAAACCTTACTCGACAAACCAAAATGCATCCAGCAACCCAATCGACACGTGGTGTTATGTACCTGCGCACGTTCCGAAACCCCTTCCCCCCGTGCCCCAGCAAGAACCTGAAGGCATCCATGTGGACGGGCTCCACATACAATTTGCCACGCCCCCATGCGATCCGCGTGCATCATCCCGAAGCCGACTTGTGCGTCTGCAAAAAACGATTACTAGTGCTGTTGTCGAGGCAGGCATGGATACTCCCTCCGCACTTGAGGAACAGATGGATGTCTCGACGAACGTTCCCGATTATCGTAGCCGCGACACACTGTTCCGCGGGACATATGGGCAGGTTATGGTCGCTCTCAAAGCAGCAGGCCTTGTCGCGACGCCATGTATGGAAGGCGAATTTGCAGGTGGTGCGCAATCACACCAGATTATCATTTATCTTCTGTCTCATTCATCATTAGCTACACGTTTGGGCGCGCTCTTTGTCGCACATAGATCCTCAGAGGAGAGGAATGTGCAGCTAAGAAAGCTGACACTGTGGGGCTGACTGCCGGTCAGATGGGCATTCAACCCCTGAACATGCGCTATTTATGCCCCTCGGACGATGTTAAATCTACCATCGAGGACTATCTTTATGTTTGGTTGACATTCATGACAAGGCAGAGCCCTTGCCAGAAATCCCACACCGACGATTCAAGTTTGTTCGTTCAAATCCAGATTGTCCGTTCATCGCAGATACATTTATTTATACCCCAAGGGGCGCTCATACTCCGAGTTCAGAAGCGAAAGTTATTGTCCCCTACCTTATCTCTATTGTCGACATCCCTACAGGAGCCATGTCTTCTGCTTCCAATTCTTATGTGCCTCTAATTATCCTCGGAGCGGGGGTGACCGGACTCACCAACGCCTACCTTGCTGCTTGTGACCACGATCATTGCGAGAGATATGCCTTGTGATTCAGGTTCATAAGCCCGGGCAAGTCCATTCGCTGTATGTTCCTTTTGAGCATTCCTGAAGTACTTTCTTATAACAATCTTATCTAGGGTGCGAATTGGTCTCTAATGCCGTTGGGTGCCACAGACAAGTGTGTGTGAAGATAGGAGCAGGCAACCTTGTGATACGCAATGTTGCGAGGTTTATGGAGAAAACTTTTCAGTGATAGGTTATGAGAAATGACACCGTCGGGCCTAGTCAAAGTCGGTCTTGATTGAATACTTCTCGACTGGTACATGGCTGATCCTCAGGGGTTCTAGAGATTACCGTCTAGGATATTTGCAGAGACGGATGACGGTCTTTCCACCAAAGGGTAGAAAGACCTTGTGCGCGATGTACGTCTTCTTTTGCTTGCCGTTCTTTAGACACCAAAAGGGATTATAGTTCAGCTTGCTCTCAGATTTTCAAATCCCTGCACCATACAAAGTTGAAATTGCATATGGTACAGTCTGCGTCAACCCATTGGGGTATCTACCATGGCTTCGGTCAAAGCTCGAGTCTTCCGCCGCAAATACGCAAGGAGTTTAGAAAACCGGGTTGTTGGTTAATGCAACGTCTTTCGGTGAGCACACACCAGTCGTCCTTCTGTAGTCATTGATGGCCGGATTCAAAGGTCCACGGTCCGTCGGAGTAGAAGATGCAGCCCTTTTCTCATCAGGGGACAATCTACTATAGTGGAAAGAAATGACCTCGGTAGAGCCTGGTAGAGCACGGTCTGGTCAGTCATATCAACGGTTGTACCGTCGCTATCATCTTGACATGCAGTTGCGCGTAGGTACCGGGATGTCGGAACATGTGACATCTATCATTTGACCTGGAATGATCGAAGTGAACGCTGCACTTCTAAATGGAACCTATCAAATAGGCACACATACCCATTTGTATGTCGGCTGCAAAGTGGATATTTGAGCGGTGCTCCGTGCTGGAGCCATATCTGAAAGAAGGGACTGATATCTTGATTTCTGAGGCACAGTGTCGGTCTTAGACCTGTCAAAGAGGGAAGTCCACGTGCGGAAGTTGAACGGATCTCGCTTCCTCTTAGGCAAAGCGCCGACTTGGCTCCATACGTGATCGAGAATGGAGAAGAAGAGCAGCAGGAGATACCGGTAATTCATGCACATGGAATGGGGTGAGATAGCTATCCAAGATTCGTACGAGTTCTGACTTAGTTCCAGAGCCACAGGCTACCAAAGATCCTTGGGTGTGGTTATCGAGGAGCCATCTCTACTGAAGGAGAACGTGCAGGGCGCAGGCAGGCTGCTAATTATAGATATAACCTAATTCGTTGCTAATATAATTCTTCGACTACCTTCAACCTGAGCTGTGCCTTCTGTATCATAAGATCACTGGTGAGGATGTGCCAGAGACCATGCGGAACGTATGTTTCCCATGCCATACGCCACACCATCTGAGCTATCTTAAGCGTATCGAGCTAGACCTTTGTTCGATACTGTGATTTCCATCGGTTTCCATCATGTTGACCCATCGGAGTACTATCTATTGCCGGTCCCCGACTCCCAATGTTAGTGGAAGAGGACTCTTGTTGAACACGATCGGTTTCTCATCTCCCAAAACCTCTGTTGGCTACACCACCTTTTCAGTTACAATAATTTGACCTTATTTGTTAGGGGCTTGTCGAGTCGTCTCAGTTCTCCGAGTCGCCGAGCCCCTGTTTCCCGTCAGTGTATGCCTCGGTGGGTCACTCCTGCGTGGTATCTTGAGCTTTCCGTTATGAGGTTTTGCATTGACCTCTCTGTTGACACCTGTGCCCGGGTCTTTCGAAGGTAAATAGTTTTTTGTTCCGCCTTGGTATCGACATAAAACACGAGCGCACGCAGACTATACACATCAGTGACTGTCAGACTCACTCTGTCCTTAGTTTGCGTGCATTCTTCTGGCCTCTGTCATCCCTTCCTCTCCTGCTGCCTCCAATCTCCTGCTACTATGCCCCACAGAATTTTCGCGACTATCAGACTCGCTCTGTCCTTAGCTTGCGCGCATTCTTCTGGCCTTCGGTCCCATTAACAATTTTTTTCACTTGGCGGTGAATCCGAGTCTGTCGAGAAACTAGGTTGACACATACGCACCTCGGTGATATATCTTATGTTTCTGAGACAACCCTCGTGGGATGTGAAGGTGAATTCCTTTTCATGGACAGACTATCACACAAAAAAGGAGGTTTCGGTGCGATGACTGGGTCTACTAAGTTAAGATGGACCTCCGACGCGCATCTATACACCCCAAAAATGTTGTCAGCCGGTTTCGAACCAACTCCAAGAGAAATAGATTTTAACTCTGTTTCTGGTAACCACTTGGCTAGGACCAGTTGAATAGACCTCCAAGGAAACCATTAATGAGTCAATGTCACTTGAAGGAGGCCTGTCGTTCCGAGTCAGCCTTGTGCAGTCCAAGAGAAACAGATTTTAATTCTGTTGTGGTAACCACTTGGCTAAGACCAGTTAAGGTGAGCTTCCGACGACACCATCCATGAGTGAATGTCAAGGTGTGTTCCGATAGAAAAAAACCTTGTCGTCGGCAAGATTCGAAACCTGCCAGCCCAAGAGAAACAGATTTTGAATCTGTTGTGGTCAACCACTTCATGACCCGGGTGTACAAACTTCAACTTTCTGAGCCACAATTGTCGGTTCTAGTGACCTTGTAAACAAGGTAATGATGGTATGCACGGATTGCAGAGGGACTGTTATCGAGTTACGAGTATGATGCAGCTGCCGGAAATGGCTTCTGTGTCAAATGTGGAACGGTGCAGCACCAAACAGCACAACGACTCAATGCCGCCTGGAAATACAGCAGCAGAATCAGTGCGGGATCATATCAAGAAAAATCCCAAATACAGTCACGGTAAACGGGATGCGCCCTGCGGACCTTTTCGTCAACGGACCACAAGCTCCATCCCTCGACGACAAAGATAATTCATATACTATGGATGATAAGTGCGACGGAGAGGGCATGGGGTTGTTCTTGAGGAAGACGGAGGAGGCACTGGAAGTCAACGACCAGTACCCGGCTACATCAAGAAGAACATGGTGAGGAAGGAGAGGATGATGAAAGTGAGAAAGGCAACGATCATGTCATTGATGTGGGTTGGGAAGAAACGTACGAGCAAGAAGTCTAACTAATGTCCTTCGCATAAGGATGTCGTAAATGTGTGCAAGGATCCAAAATAATACATGATGATTCTGACACACATGCACATTGCACATTTGATCTAGTACTACTCACACGTCCTTCGAATCTATTCTGAATCATCGCGCTGGCCAAACGAACACACTCAAGTTGACTGCCATCCGCGACAATAAGTAACACTCGTTTGTGAGTGTTCATGGTAGCGTTCGTGCATAGTTGCCGAATAATATTTTCATTCGTCGCGCACTGATAGCACCATCGGTTTATCGTCTGTGGCTTGTCCAGTCGACAGATCGCCATACCATGTCTGACCCACGATTTGCGCGGTTGAAGACTGACCCCCGTTTCCGACGCCCCAAGAAACACAATTCAAAAGTTGTAGTCGACGAGCGTTTCAAAGGAATTTTTGACGAAGACAAGGCGGGAAAAAAGACATTGAAACAAAAAGGCAAAGGAAAGGAAAAACTAGGTGCGCCTCAAACTCTATCGTCTACTGCTTCTCACCTCGTATTGTTGCTACAGGCCGAGTAGATAAATTTGGTCGTAAAATTTCTGAAACTCATGAAAAGGACAACCTCAGGCGGTTTTATCGGTTGGAACACGAGGAAGATGAGGAGGCAGATGCTCCAACCTCCACGATACCCGACTATGCTCGTGGTGGCGTCCTCATGGAGTCCTCCTCCGAATCAGAGGCGGAAAGTCAGGGTGCGGGTGACTCTGACGACGAGAGCGATGGCCCCGGATTTGTCACATTAGGCAGAAACCTCGACGAAGAAGATGAGATCGATCTTGATGAGAGCACATTTGCCGATCTGGACGCACAGGTTGCTGCATATGCGAGGATAGCCCCGGAGGACAACAGTAAAGAAGCTACGGAGAAGACCAGAAGACTAGCTGTTGTTAATCTTGATTGGGACCATGTCCGTGCAGCACATCTTTACAAAATATTTTCGTCACTTGTTTTGCCAGCTGCGCCTGCTACCCTTCCGGCGTCCGTGCCAGTGCCACTCAAGGATGAAAAGTCTCTCAAGAACACGAAAAGCGCAAAGGCGACGGTCGCAAGAGGAAAGGTGCTGAGTGTCCGCGTCTATCCAAGTGAGTTCGGGAAAGAGCGCATCGCAAGGGAGGAAAAGGAGGGACCACCTGTAGAGGTGTTCAAAAAGAAAGCAGAAAATGAAGAGGATGTCAATGAACGGACCATCCACGAAACCGGAGACGGAGCGGACTACGACGAAGACGCTTTGAGAAAGTATCAGTTAGAGAGATTACGGTGCGCTGCCTCCTTATATATTTTTGGTGCAGTGTTCAACGAAATGCTCAATCAAAGGTATTACTACGCCATTGTTGAATGTGATACCGCCGAAGCTGCCGTGCACATCTACAACGAACTCGAAGGTACTGAGCTTGAGCGTTCAGCAAACGTGTTCGATCTCAGCTTTGTGCCCGATGAGATGACGTTCGATGAAGAATATCGGCGAGTCCAATTGACATTATATTTGGAGATTCATCTAACCGGAGTCACGTACAGCGACGAGGCGAGAGATGATCCTGGAACACGGTATCGAGCAGTAGAGTTCGTGACAGATGTAGGGGAATTCATTGTCATTCTGTATTTCTCACCCATTTTGCACTCTCAGGCTCTCCGTCATTCAAAAGTCAAGCTCACTTGGGACGATGATGACCCGGAGCGCAATCACATTACTAGACGATCACTAACCAAAAAAGAGATCGAAGAAGCCGACTTCAAGGCATATATCGCATCATCATCTTCTGGGTCCGATGATGATCCAGATCCTGTGTCGAAGAAGAGGAGCAGAAGAACGCCCAGAGAGACAAGCTTCGCACATTACTTCTTGCCGGAGACGATGACGACCTTCCAGAAGGGTGGGGCCGGGATGACGACGCAGGAAAACATGACGATGTGGACATGGAGATCACGTTCACCCCTGGTCTCACTGAGGCCAAAAATCCCGAAGACGAGACGACAATGGAGGCATATCAAAGAAAGATGAGGGAGAAGCGCAAAAAGAGAAAGGAAGAGGTCAAAGAGAAAGCTACGACAGTCACGAATAATGAAGGTCGAGGGCAACCTGGGAAAAATGTCTCTTTCGATGTCGACTTCTTCGAGGGCGTAAGTGGCAGTGAGGGAGAATCTGAGGCGGGGAATGCATCGAAGTCAGCGAAGCGGGTGTCAAGAACACGGGATGTCGACAAGCCAGTGTTACGCCAGGAGATAAAGTCAGACGTCAAAGCAGGTAAAAAGGGAAAAAAGAAAAGGGGCAAAAAGAAAGTGATCGATGATGATGATGATGAAGTCCAGGACGACTTCATTATCGACATTAAAGATGACCGGTTCAAGGCCAATCCACGAGGACTACCAATTCGCCATCGATCCCAGCAATCCTCAGTCAGTACTCGTTATTTTGCGTGATCCAATGACGCTGATGTGTTCACAGCTTCAAAAAGACGAAAAGTATGGCGGCACTTATTGACGAACGAACTAAGCGCCAAAAAAGGAGTCGCCCTGAAGATTGAGACAAGCGCACGACTCCCCACAAAGGTGGATGACACCAGCCTCAAGAACCTCGTTGAGAGCGTCAAACGGAAAAGTGCAGCGGCTGACCAGAGCGGATTTGGGAAGCGGCGTAAGCTATAGCTTCGGCCCTCGATTTATTCTACATTTGTCGTCAGTCTGTCGGTGAGAACCCTACGACGAGTACCCGGCGTCATAATACTTATTTCTATGTGATTTTCCCGGTCATTGCATAGGCATGAGAATCTTGAGGGATCAGTGGGATCGATTTGTGAGTAAAGCTGACGATGACAGCATCATTACAGCTAGGGCTTTGGTGTCAGAGTAGACGGCGAGGTACGACTTTTTGTACGGCGTTCAAGTGTAAGTCACACAAACTTAGGGCCGTGATGATGCAATCTTCATGCTAGACTTTGGCTTCGCATCTGTAATTTCGTTCTCACCCAACCCGATTCATGCTCTTCACTCCAGGGAAGGTCCTGGCGGACGACTTCTCTGGATCCCACTTATTTTCCCATTCACGCATACCACAGGCAACACGGCGACAGTATAATTAATGCAGACCTATGCATATTCTACGCAGCGCACTTCCTACGGCTTCCTGCTGATAAATGGAGGTCTCAAGCGCATGAAGCAGCGTGTGTCAGTGCTCGCTACTTTGCTTCTCCGCGTCTCATAACGTCTTTCGTAAAATTTAGATCCAGATTTTGCCTTTTCATAAAGCTCTCGACCGTGCATCACTGTCGAAGTGAGATACCATTAATGCCATTTCAAGCTTGCGCAGGAGCGAAACAATTGAAAATAACAATCACCGTCAAGCCTCTCGGGCCTTCAAACTCATGGTATGATAGCTCGTATCCCTCATGGATACATCTAGTACTGAGACCATGTACGGACCTCGGCTTAACATCGAACACGGCCATCATTAGATGGAAGTTCTGCTAGTTGAGCCTACCTCACATTTAACCATATCATCTGGTTATTCCAGATTGGAATCCAGGCTCCCAGAACAATGCGCCCCGCTATAAATTTCCCCCCATCTCTCCCTTCTCCTTCCCTCGGTTCTCATCCCGCAATTTTTCGTCCATCGGAGCGGCAGCCCAAAAAACTGAGAAGCACGCAGCAAGCACGGGTACAACGCAGGACGTGGTGTTTGCAGCAGGCGCTGATAATATCGGTGGTCGTTTCGGTGTGGGAGCAAACAGCGCGCACCAAGAAGTTCTGAATAGTCAGGAGGTGAAACCACCCAAGTTTCAAAGACGAGGTCTCATGATAATAGTCCAGGGCGGCAGGGCGGCTCTTGTGTCGAGTTCGGTGCCATTGCTTGTGCCTACACTCGTCCAGGGTTGCTACCTTGGGTGGACACGCTCAGGCTGGTGTTATGCGTTTTTTTTTTTGAACTGGCCCTGTGAGTAGTGAAACCAAATACGCGTCCCAAGATGCAAGATATATGAGCAATATATGAGTAAGAAATATATGCTTGCCAGCGCTATGATCATAGGCTTCTAAGTAGATACAGAGCTAGCAGGATAAGATACAGGCCGATGCCAATTGTTTATGTACACATGCACTCACCAAAATTAATGCAAATCCAATGGTCTCCTGCGGAGTCATAATTCGAACTGTCCCAAACATCAAGTCACCATCTAATCATTGACCATCTCTCCCAGCTCGTACATCTATCCAAATCCCTCTTCTCCACCAAGCTCCACCACATCCCAGCCATCTTCCTCCTCTATGATACGTTCACTCCTCATTCTACTGATGCCAGCTTCTTGCGCTGAACGTCCCGGCCGTATTCGTGCTGCCCGAGCAGGACTAGCAGCAGTGGCTTGAAGGACCTGGGCAAAGTCGAGCGTAAACGAGGGAGGGGTTGGAGGTAAGAGGAGCGGGGTGGTAGAGTGCGATCGACTGTGATGGGAGAACGCGCATTTCGAATGACAAAATGAATAAATGACGAAACAGGAATAAAACGCCGAAGACTCACCGCCCAAGCTCTCCGCTACAGCAAACAGCCCACAAATTACTCAATGCATCGCCCGCCTGGGACAAAGGAATCTCGACACCCTGGCTATGAGCAAGATAACACACATTGTAGAGAAGCATTGCAAGGCCGGTCGTGAACGATTGGTTTTGGCCGTGTGCTGGAGCTTGTTCTGGAGCTTCTGAGTCAGCTAGTGAGGCGGGGTGGTGTAGGAGATGGCGAGGAGGAGGGAGAAGATGGAGTAGAGGAAGGATTTGAGGTGAGGTGCAGAGGGTGTTGGGCTGTCCATCTTTCCGTGGGAGGAGATAATGATTGGTGAAAAACTCAAGCCAGAAATACAGTGAGAACAGTAGACGCACTTTGCCCAAGATTCACTCCCTCGTCCTGCTCCGATCCAAGGCATACCGACACCAAATCTTTTGCAAGACCACGAAACTTCAAAAGGGAGTTTGATGCCTAGGTAGAAAGTAAGAAGTCCCAGAAAGTGAATGGTATGTGTTATCACGGCGTTGATGTGATCCGGTGGGTATCCTATGATACACCCTGTGAACAAATTCTTGGAGTAGTAAGCAATTGTAACGTACGTCTAACATCTCCCGGTACTGGAAGAACCAGTCCGCTAACAGTCCATTCTCCCCTTGCGCCTGGTCGTCCGCCTACTGCAGGTCGTCCACCACTTCGACGACGTTAAATACCTCCACTAGCTCCTGGACGAGGCCTGAGCGCGCTCTAGCAATAGTTTGGCTCAGGACAGAGAGCTCCTGAGATTCCTTGGTAAGTGTTTGTGATTGGGTGGAAGGAGGCGTGCAGCGTTAAGTGTGCGTCTGCGTTGAGCAAGGGTCTCTCGGAGGGTACGGAGGCGGTCGCGCTCTAGATCGCTTAGAACAGTACACAGGAGCAAGGGTAAGGCACGTACTGCTCTCGCAGTCTCTTCTCACTTTGGCAAGGCTATCTGCTAATTGGTCGAGGTTGTGGTCCACTCGTGCAATCTCCTGCACGAAGGAGGCGACCCGATTCAATAGACTTGAATGCCCGGGATGCACGAGCAACATGGTCATTTCTGTCTGAGGAAAAATGATGAATTTGAAGGCGGAAATCGCGTAGACTGTGTGTCAGGCAAGGTCAGCACGGGTTGGGCTTCATGACAAGTGTTTTGCGTACTGGTTTCTCAGACAGTTTGCGCAATAGTACTGACGTTGTCTCAGCTCACAGTTTTTACACTCCATCGCATCTTCAGAAGCTTCAAGAAGGGCACTGTAAAAGCAGGTGCCACAGTACTGGATGACGTAAGGCAGACATCGTCTTTTGGCAACGGCATGTTGCGGTATTTAAACGCGAGAGAAGTACTTCCGTCCATTGAGTGAATGTTTGACTTAAAGCAGGAAAATCATCTGTTTCGAATCTGCACCAGATTGTGCCAGTTGGCTATTACTATTTAATATACTGACCTTGAAGGATCCGTCCATAAGTGCCAATGACTACTTCAAACCCATCTAGAATCTGAGCCTTTGGTATTATCCCTCCAACTCGCCAAAATCAAAAGCATTTCCTTCGAGCACTTCAACTTCGCCAATGCTCTGAACTTCTTCAGTCCTTTTCAATTCTTAAAGAGCCGTAAATTCAGCGGCAACGTCGTCGGGCAAGATACTGCGGACCTGCAAGAAGGGCGTCGAGTCTGCATTACGAGGCTCGGTCAAGAGCGAAGGTGGAGGATGCTTCAAGATCCCGTGCAGCAATGCCAAGTTGCCAACCTCTTCAAGAATGAGCTTGTGGGTATGTCGACGGCGGGTGGACTTCCCAGCCTCTGCGGCTTTTATGGCGTTGTGGTGTCGAAGGTTTGCATGAATGTGTCGACTTGAAAGATCTAATTATTAAGGGAGCTCACAGTGGGTTGCTTCTGCTGACACGTGAGAGACGAGGGTTAGCAGAGGTTAGCACTATGTTATGTAAACAGTTAACTCTTAACCATACTAATACACACGAGATTAGAGCGCTACAAAGCGGAAGACCGCTTATCATGAGTTTGAGACCAAGAAGGAACTTCAAATTGGACGGTCCGGTGACTCTAGTCGTGCCTGGTGAGTTTGTCATCGAGTCATTGTTGTGTCTATATGCTAATTAACCGCCCCCACTACAGACCCTTGCTATCAGCGATGTCTACCACGAAGGCAGAGCAATCTCTCGTCGTCCTTGGAGCAGGTGTGCTTGGGCTAACGATTGCGTACCTCGCTGCCCTGGACGACGATGTCTCATTCAATATCAGGGTCATTGCTAGGGAACTGCCCGACTCAGATACGGATTCTCAAGGTTGGACTAGTCCATACGCTGTAAGTTTTGTTTATAATGACATACGTCTGACAACTTATCGAGGACAACGAGGGCGCTAATTGGTCTCCCATGGAACTTGGAGGCATAGATGAACGAGTTAGGAAGTGGGAGGAGAAAACTTTGTACGTGTGATCTTTGATTGAGAGATGTATGCCAGCTGATCCTGCAACAACCAAGTAATAAGTTATGGGACATGATCCCAACAGGGTTGGTTAAGGTTAGTGTAGACCCCTCCAATCATCCTCGATCGTGAGTAAGGAGCAACCCAGCTATTACCCACGAGGCTTTATGCCGCGCAAAGGGCAAACATTTCAGATTTGTGGTGGAAAGACTTGGTGAAAAATGTATGTAGTTTATTCATGACTGCGAACACTGGGATAAACGTGGGGGCAGATCAGGATGCTCTCCCCCTCTGACGTCCCTGAGTCATTCAAAGCTGGAGTCGCATTCGACACAGTTTCAGTTAATCCAGCCGAATATCTTCCATGGCTCCAATCCGAACTGATTTCCTGCGGAGTCACCTTTGAACGCAGAAATGTGAGGAGTTTGGACGAGTTGAGGAGCTTGGTGGGGCCCGATGGTATTCTGGTGAATGCGTCTTCGCTTGGTAAGAGGTCTCTTTCGGAAGTAGTAACTCTCGTAACATCAGCCCAAAGGTTCGAGATCCATCATCGGAGTGGAAGACACAAAACTATACCCCATTCGCGGACAAACGATCCTGGTACATGCGCCAGGTCTGCAGGAGTGTCTGCTTGTACAGTCAGGTGCGTATCCGGAATGAGCAGTGGTAATCAGTTCCTCGTTAAAGCCCTGCCGCAGATCCAAAGACCGAGGAATCTACATACATCATTCCCCGTCCCGGAAAAGGTCAACCTGACACTGCAATCCTCGGTGGGACATTCCAGTCCAGAAATTGGGACACATCTTTAGATATGCAGATTGCGAGAGGAATATTTGATCGCTGCGCCGCATTGGCCCCTTGTTTGAAGAGTGCCGAGTCGAGAATCCTGAAACATAATGTTGGTTTAAGACCTGGAAGAGAAGAAGGGCCACGAGTCGAGCTAGAGCGAATCGCGCTGCCCTTGCAAAGCACGCATGACCTTATTCCGTGGAATGGGAGTCCCACAAGTGACCGTGACCGTGAACAATCCATGCTCGTTGTACATGCGTACGGTTTTGGGTAAGCTTTCCCCTAGAAAGTTTGAATGTGATTGCCTAATAACACACCTTCACAAGACCGGCAGGTTACCAGAGGTCTTGGGGTGCTGCAGAAGAAGTGCTGGAATTGGTGAAGGGCCAAGTTGTTTTGAAACATAATATCTAGATTTCCGCCACCTTGGTAGTGGGTCTTGTAGTGCCAAATTTTCGCGCTCTCTCTAAAATTTGTTTTGCAATTCTACTTTCCAATTGACGTCCCTTCATCTTTATATTGACCGTTCAATCAGATTACTGGCGTGCACTGACTAGGATTTGCAGCTCAGGATCATTCGAGATATTGCTCTGAGGAATCCGTTGTCTTTCTGTTGGCACCACGGATATCGAACATTGAATTGTCAACGGTCGTACGCTCTCCATAAGGTTTACCCACTTAGTGCAGTCCTTTCGGGTTTGATATCCACCTTCCAATAACTAACCACAGATGAGTACTGAAGTGAAAGGGTGCACCGATGAGCTTTGCCACGCACTAGTCTTGCGAGGCCTTCGTCAGAAAGTTAACTCAAGGTGAAAGTATCATAATGACAGAACGTGAAAACGTTGACTACAAATTGCTGGCAATCTCACATCCAGTAATTTATAGGGCTTGATCATCACCATAAGCGTTCAGGACTACACGGGGCCGTTATACACCAACGACTGTCTTCCTTCCATATTCAGTCTGACTAAGGGCGCCTGTACTTATCTGTACGTTGGCAAGTTCAGACTTCAAAAGCTTCGACTTACTACAGTGTGGTATGGGTTTCTGGGTCTTCACACATACGGCAGCGTACTGGAATGGAAAAACCATGTTTTGTAAGGCTTCCGCCGATAGGATATCAGCGATAATAAAATTGAGGTCTGCTTGTAATCTGCTGGCACATAAGTACGAGCACAATGTCATAAGCTGTTTGACTTTGCCTACACACTCTTGCAGTGAGTTCCGCCCTGAGTAAGTACTATTCTCAGCACGTAAAAAGTAAGTAGATGTGTGTCAACGTACCTCCCTGACAGTGTAAATATAAGTTAGTTTGATTTGCATCCAGGATTGACTCCTGACCAGTTTGGCCCTAGTAGGACTAAATGTGGTTAAATCTTTGTGCCAAATTCCGGAGTGTGGGAAACTAGCTAGTGAGTCGTACCTGCTTTCGCATCGATGGTACGATGCATGATTGGTTCCTAACGCCGCTTGAACAAGGGAGACTTGGATAATAAACCAACAATTCAAACTGAAGTACGTACGACGTGTGTTTTGGTGAGTTGGCTTGCCATCCAAGCCTCAGGCCTCGTGGGTCGACACAACCTGACCACAATGTAAACCAGCCAAGGCTAGCCGCAGTGATTGCTGTTGAATCAGAGCGGCTGCTTGCTTTGTTGGTCTTCCAAGTGTTACTCGCTGAATTCACAAGGCATGCAATCATCGTGACACCTTTCAGTGTCGAGTTTGTTTAGCAGTAGTAGTGGCCTGCCGCCTTACATGCTGTTGGCATTGGTTTTCTGCTCGGTTGTTCGCGTCTACGTTTGCACCTTCTCGATGAAAGTTTAGCGTATGTAGCATGTGACGGCTTTGGAATTTTCATTTTGATCACCTTGGACGGACAATGATACGAGGAGTGTCAAATTGTATAATAGGTTCATCGCCCATCAGGCGGGTAGTCTCCCATAGCTAGATCTATCGAAGGAATATAATTATTACTTCGTATTAAGACCAGGCAAGTTGAAGCAAACATTTGTTGTGGAAGGAAGAGTAGAAAATGATACATAACTCACGCAAATCTGCGAATTGTGAACCGCACAAACTCGCGCACGATGTGCACCACGGGACCATGTGATGTGTTACTAGCCCAGATGTTGCCCCGAGGGGCACAACGAGAAAATAAGTCGGACATATGCACACTAGTACTGTGACAGTCAGAACAGACCCGAATTCGACTCGGAGATGGTGGAAAGAAACACGATCACGTGACACGACGGCGTCGGTCTGGTTGAACTATGTTGGTTTCTGTGCTGGCATTCTTTCCGTGATCCTGCCACTAGCACTAGAGTACTTTCTTAGTGTTCGACCACAACAGTCATGTCCCTCAAGGACATCGGAAAGTACGACGTGTCTGAAGAGGCGCAAGCTCGCAAAGATAAATTAGCAAGCCAAGGTACACTTTTAGCGCGTAATCTAACAATCTTTCCTGACTTGCTGCTCAGACACTGAGAATGCAGGCTTGCGAAGCCGCCTAATGAAGAGAGAGGCCGAACTAGAGGAGATAAAGACGTCGTTAAATGAAACATTGTACAAGGTCATTTTGACTTCTGTCTACTTGATCATCCACGTCCACTCACTTCATAGCTTAACAGCTCAGCGCCGAGGCCGGCCGTGCTCTCAGGCTTGAAAGCGATCTGGCGCGGCGCTCAGACGAACTCAAGATCGAGAAAATGGCCTCTAGGAATGGAGAAGCTGCACTTCTTGCTGCGCAGGACAGACTGAAAGCTGAGGAACGAGCAGCACGGGAGCTCGAGGCAACGCTTGACACCATGTCTTGCCAATCGG
>NW_024540629.1:0-28400 GCF_016647625.1 Suillus subalutaceus | reverse complement strand
CGGGCGATGATAGCGTAATGATGTCACGTCGATGATGTGCCGTAAAGTTACTAGGAGCAGTCACAGGCAACAAACGTCCAACCGGATACGTCAAACACAAGAAACCCAAAAAAACTTGCGTAAAATGCAGGAAGACGCGATGAACGTTCCGTCACATCATGATCAGGGAGCTCGTGATCCGACACTCTAACGTAGTCGCTTCGAACTTCGCTAAGCCTTGTTCAGATTGTTCGCCTCCTGCAGTGTTGTTAGATTAACGTTTGATACCAACCACCATATAAAACGGCCAGCTAGGAAGGATGGCTCAGGAAGTGTAAGATGGTTCCCTCCAGATCGCTTTCATCTATTCTTGCCCTGCCGGCGCTTGCCTTCCTCTCGCTGTCAGCGAGCGCTTTGCCTCATCCTCGGACGGCATCAAGCACAGCTGCTCTCAAGCTCGCTGTTAGAATAAATTCGCATGGGACCAAGAACATCGCGGCTGCAGATCGAGCTCGAATCCAAGCCTTACAAGCTGGCGGCAGCTCTTCCGTCGATGCAACCAATGCTGTGGCGATGTACACCGCTGACATTGGCGTAGGGAGTCCAGCAACGTACTGTAAGCTGCTCGTGCTCCTGCAATTTTTTAATCTGACGCGTTGTCAATTTCATACAGAACACTCGTGCTAGACACCGGAAGCTCATTCACCTGGATCGGGGCTAACAAGACTTACAAACAGACTACCACGAGCCATGACACGGGCAATCAATTTTGGGTATTTGTTTCTACGTGGCACATACATTTTGTCAAACCGTTTCCAGTCTGTTACATACGGCGATGGGATTTATGCTACTGGAGAGGAATACACAGACACCGTAACGCTCAACCCTGATCTGATCATCAGTGATCAATCTATTGGCGTCGCATCTAGTCACTCATATCTGGATGGTACGGATGGAGTTCTTGGCCTCGGACCGGTCGATTTGACGGTTGGCATCGTCAGTAATGGAAATGAAGTTGCAACTGTGATGGACAACCTCTATACGCAGAAAATTATCAGTTCGGAAGTAGTACTCGGAGTGTTCTTTGCACCTGCTTCCTCTGACGATAGCGGCGGTGAGCTCACATTCGGCGGTTATGACGCCTCCAAGATTACTGGAGACATCAGCTATGTGCCGATCACATCAATATATCCAGCGAGTATGTATTGGGGCATTGATCAGTCCATCAGCTATGGGTCTACGTCCATTTTGGCCGAGACAGCTGGTGTCGTTGATACCGGATCCACCTTCATTTCCATTGCAACTGGTAAGTGTCCTGTGCGACATTGAAACCCTTCTAATCCACTGTTCAGATGCCTTCGACAAATATCAGTCTGCTACGGGGGCAACCCTCGATGAGAGCACTGGTCTCTTACAGATCTCACCTGACCAGTACAACCAGCTCTCATCCTTGTATTTCACTACTGGTGGGGTTACTTATGAGCTCACCCCCAATGGGCAAATTTGGCCTCGATCGTTGAACACAGCCATTGGCGGGACCACCGACGCCATATACCTGGTCATCAGTTCCACTGACACCCCTCTGGTTTTGGCCTGGATTTTGTGAACGGCTACTGTTTCCTGTACGTTGAGCTACTTTTTTTTACCGGGAAGATAAATTGCTGAATTATTCTTCCACAGCGAGCGGTTTTACTCGGTGTATGATACGACGAACTCCCGAGTCGGGTTCGCCACCACTGAGTATACCCATGCCATGACAAATTAACTACAGTCCTTCAAGAAAATCATACGCCCGGGGCCACATCAACCCCACAAGAACATTCGGAACCGTTACTTACATATTTCGTCACATTCATTTAACCCTGTTGATATTACGTACGAGTCGTACTCGTGAACAATGTGCTATTACATAAATAACTTGAGCCAATTGAGGGAAGTTCAAATCCTGCTTCGACGAACTGAAGCAAACTTGAAAAAAAAAACTTCGTGTATCATGCCTCATGGACATCGATCACCTGCTCCTAACATATATGAAATGCTCCATAGATATGGCATATTCAGCGCTCAGTTCCTAGATTCGTTGAACTCTACAGAATGATATGACGCCGCCGCGCGCCGCGGGAGTATCCCCAAACAACAAACCAGAACGGAGCTTGCAGGAGAACTTGAAGCTCAGAAGACGGACAGCTCTCCGAGTCAATATAATACCAACATTTTATTCCACGGTTTATATTGCGAAGATTCCAACTTTGAATTTCCAAGTCGAACCTGTAAAGTGTGTTTTCAGAGTCCTCTCGAGCACTCTCAGGCTGCGTGTAGAGTCACTGTAGACACTAGACCAGAACACTGAATGATATTCTTTTGCAGGTCCAAAACCGATTTCCCTGACTCACGGCAGTGCAAGTGCCTATATTAATACTAATAGTCTCCCGTAGTCAGACTTTGAACTTCGGAAGACAGTCGTTCCTTCTTCGTCAAGCGGCAACGCTGGCAAGTGTCATCCGACAGTGGTACAAGTAGTGACTAACTTCATCCCTCCTTGCATAGTATAGTTCTCGGATAATGCCGTTTGCCCCATTTGCCAGTCTCAATACCTATAACTCCCTATGATGTTCGGCCATCAAGACCCTCATTGCGGCACTGCATGAATATTTCGATTGGTTTGTCCAAACGCTTACCAAGACCGGAGTAGGGATTAGGAAGTGGAGATTTGATTAATACTCACTGTCGTACAGGATGTCAATAATTTCCCACTTCTTTCAGCCACCGTCATCCTTATCGATTTCAGAAAGAAGAACATCAGTTGAGTAAGTCGCTACAGTCAAAATAGATGCTGGATGTGTGGTATGTACATACCTGTCTCCATCTCGAATGTAGACTCAGAGAACCATGACATCGTCGGGGGATATAAGGATAAGTCGAATAATCATGACACACGATAAGTCCTCAGGGACACAGAATTTTGGTTCTTATATCATGTTTCGGTGGAAAGGCTAAAGTTAAGACAGCGTACCAACATAGTACTAAAAATATACACAACCTATGAGCACTTCGGAGTGTCGAAGAGGTCCATGTCATGGTTAAATGTCGCGTAGAGTGTTACATGTCAGCTGATTGAGTATGCAGAAAGATCGTATGAGTAGTTTGAGTTCGTCACGGGAAGCCTGCGATGAGAGTAGTCAGCCAAACTTCTAGTATATCAGCGTGATGTGTACCAGGGACCAAAGTATCCCGCGACAAGGCATCAATTCTAAATGGCCATAGATTAGAATCTGCGGAGCGATCTTGCGGTGAGGCTTCCGGAAAGTATTCCGTGTGGGCATTTGGGTAGGAATGAGATGGAGAAGGAGAAGGAGCCCCGGAGCGGGCGGAGGGCAGAGAAGGAGAATCAAGGTAGGAAGAGCATGGAGACAGACGACGGTCGTTGCAAGTAGAGGTATCTGTGACTAGACCGCCATCAAACCGCAGCAAGTTTAGTTCGTGATCAACAAACTGAGTGCTTCTGCGGCAGAAGGTCGATCGGTGGGTACTATAGACCAGCAACGGGTCATAAAATTCCAGAACTGGTCGGCGACACGATCATCATCTGGACGAGGATGCAGTTCCTGCTCAAAGATCACTTTGCGCAAGATTGCGGCTTCACGATTTAAGTGAGGCCAAGGTACATTTCCCGTCAGAACCTCCAGGACGAGTTAGTATACCATATTTGCAAAAGGTAACGGCTTACTTGGAGAAAAATGTTACCAAATGAGTAAATGTCACTCTGAGTGGTGACCGCAGAGGCTGGTTCTTCCCCAGAAAGAAGCTCAGGAGCTGTCCACCTCACTGCTCCTGGATGGCAGCTCGACTTCGCGAGGTACGTCATGCCAGTTTGTTGTGTCAAAGTTCCGGAAAGACCAAAAATCTGCAAGATATGCCCTTCTATCGCCATCGACGAGGACATTGGTCTTGCAGTCGATCATCATTAATACTACGAAGGATCGAATAAATGAAGTGTCTTACGCCAGTGAGATCTCCGTGGACGGCTGGATTGAATTCCGGGTGTTTGTCTTCAGTCAAACTAAACGTATGAACTGGGGGAGAAAATCATGCGTTTTCCTTTATACATGCACGTTTTCACTCACGATGGTTGAGACCAGCGGCAATGTCACGGAGCTTGTGCACAAAACATCAGCTTGGGCCCGAACGAACTATGGACGTATTTGAAGTTCTCACCAGACACATACGATCAAGCACCGCAAGAGTGTCACTGTTCTGCTTGAGAAACGATGTTAGAGTGCCGTTGGCGATCCATGGAGCAACCAAAGCTACTGAAGTGCCAAAGTCCGAAGTTGTACCCATGAACTTCAAAATATTAGAATGTCGCAGCCTCTTCCAAATTCCGAGCTCTCTCCGAAACACCTAAGGAAGCTCGATTAGATCTGTCTATTCCCTGCTACATATAAAATATTACCTGATCACTGATGAATTGCGACCGAATTGCCTTGACAGCAACCTGTGGGTGACAGATGCATCACTAAATGTGGAAGAAATGTGAAATCCGCACGAACCTCTACATCGCCATCCGGTCCATGGTATATACATTTGTAGATGTTTCCGTATGTGCCGCCGCAAACGGGATCTTGGCTGCATCGGGTGATGAGCCCAGTTAAATCTGGGATGAGGATTGTGGGAACTAGTTGAGTGGAGGGAGTGACATTGGGAGCGGTAAGTAGGGATGGTTGATATGTGAATCTTGGCTGATCTGCCATCAAGGGCCCGCCAACTCCAGTGTTCGTTCCAAAACTTGGTTTTTCAGGGAGTCCACGAAACTTTTGGATAGATGATTCCCTCCCAGGTACACTGTATGGATGTCGGCGATGTTGCGCCGATGAACGGGGAGAATTATGATGGCGCTGTGCACCGAAGTTGGCCTTACTGGAAAGATAATATGGGTGCACAGGGAGACTAAACTGGGAGAGTGATTGTGCGTCCATCCCTGCTGCATGCGTAGGATGGCCGTTGCAGTGAGAGGGGCGCTCGTGTAACCGATAGGAAGAGATAAGCGTGGGCGGTCGTGCCGCGCCTGTCGCGGGGCCTGTGACGCGGCCCATCCTTTTCCCCCCAATATATTTCCGGCCAGGAATCTCACGAATGAAGAGGCTCGGACCAGGAACGAGAATGGGACTCAGTCTTGGATCAAAAGACTAAATTAGCTAAGGACCATACCTAGGAACGAGAACGGGACCAAGTAGGGTAATAGTCAGGAAATGTTCGTAGAAGTGTGAATAAGAAAGCTCACCTCATTCTTGGATCAAAAGACTGAGGGAGAATATTCGACGGGGAGAGGTATTAATACGCTGATTCAGACGGAGAATCAAAGGTGGACGTGTATGATGCGTATAACGAGGGGTGATTGCGTATGTAAAAGAAAAGAATGAGTACGTACGAGAGTAACGTCGAAAGTCGTATCTTGATAAGGAAGACGACATTTTGGTTTGATACAAGCAACTTTCCGGAGTATACCATCCTCCTTAAATTATGAGTGGTAGTCAGAGTGAATGATTATGAAGAGGCGATTCAAAATTCGAAAATCACGTGAAAATCGCCATCCGCTTTGAACACCCCCGCAGGCTGGCAACGAGAACGAATTCTCAACGCGAATCTGGTTGGATTCTTAAATAGGTGTGTATGCTGAAACTGACAGTCCCTAAGGTGAGTAGGTGAGTCATATATGTTTTCTGATATATTTCACGCACTGGATATCAGGGACTTCGTCGTCATTTTTCTCGTCCTCGACCTTCTCGACAACCTCCGCGACCTCGACACTGCCCGCGCATACCCGCTGGCTGTGGCTAATAGCTCGGGTGATGTCATCGATGTCACTGCCATAGTTGAAACGGGTAACGAAAGCGCCCCCTAGGTTGTCCAATGAGGCATAACGAGATTCGTGCTCAATAGGGCGCAGGCGCAGCGCTTCTTCATGCAAAGAGATGGTCTCGTTAGGTTTTATCGGTGATTAAAGCGGAACACGAGTAGGAAGGCCAAGTTGTTCAGGTAGACAGCATGGTCAATATAAGGCGGGCCCACGCGAGGTTGGTGAGAGCTGTTGCTTCAGGATGGTTGACCGGAAACTACAGTTGGCGTTCGATCAGCAAAAACTAACAGCAGAGACCAGCGTCACCCACATTATCACAAGCAGGTACAATAGCAATCTTCAGCGTGAGGGAAGGGTGGATACCACGCACGGGTAGGAAGGGTCGATCTACGAGATGCCAGTAGATGAAAAGTAGGTCACTCACTGAATGGCCCATCTCAATGACCGAGTAGCTCATCCCACGACATTTAAAATTTCCTGATGACTTCTCCGCTGCCTAGCATTCGATCGGCCTCATAGGACGCCCTCTACTGAGAATGCAGGGTGACGTATATGATGATCTAGAAATCGAGGATCAGTTCTCGAGTCGCGTCAGAAAGTTTCCGACGTTTTAGGGTCACGGTATCACACCACACTACAGATCTCATGGAATAGAACTTTGATGGCTGATTTCCAGCGTCTCCTTGAGTCGATGTTGTTGGACACATAAATTCCAGCGGGAATGCGCACGGAAGGGACTCGAAGATTCTTTCCACTGATGTCTATAAATAGAACGTGAAACGGATATGAAGGTAATATAATTGACCCACCTTCAAGTCTAATATATCGGCTGTCTGGGCTACTAGACGTGATAGTACGAAGAAGCAAAATGACGGGTGTGTTGAGTAGTGGGCAGAACAGGTGAGACGGGAAGACAGGGGTGGGGATATGGGGACTGTGGATAGAGCTCGGCTGAGAGGGAGAGGAGAGGTTGCGTATTCAGGTTATATTTCCATATTATTGAGGGTTGTTCGGCGTGGTAGACGCTGGTATGATTGCACCAAGCGCTGAGGAAGATGGCCGGCTACATAATGTTAGCAGGAGAGTCTGTGTTAAAGAAGCTTAGACAGTGTCAGGATCAGATTTCAGCGAATGTGGCCTCCCAAGGTTGAAGGGGACATGCAAGTCTCAGCGTCTCGTGATGGTTGCTGTTCCTGGACTTGTATCACGGAGTCGTACCACACATTTAGCACATTAACGCAAGATGCAGAATCGACTATAATTCTTGAGGTAATGGTAAATGCAAACAATGCAAACCGCTGAAAACGGCGTGCACAGAAAAGCCGAATGATTCTATACGACGCTTCCCTCCCAGGTGCGTCGCGTCGCTGGACGTAGCCTCTAGAGTCCTACTTGAGCAAGAAAACGTGTCCGTAGGTTTAGCCTGATTAGAGTACTAGCCTCGTCCTTCGTGTTTCTGCTGAATATGTGGTTGGGGGTGCTGAGGATGCAGCTATTGAAGACTCTGATGAGGACACAAAGTCGTCTATTTCTGATGATCATATGAATCAGAAGAGTCTGAGTTGCCGGACGAGCAGGACGAGGGAGAACAGGATCTGGAAGAATGGGAGGAAGAGCTGAAAGAAGGGGGAGAGTTGGAAGCTAGCGGGAGAAACGCAAGACAGATAACTGGAAGAGCAGAATGAAGAGCTCGTCTAGCTGACAATTATATATTGATAGTCCAGATTCTGGATGCGCAGTTGCGTGCAAGGTGATGGCAGGGTACCTGAAATTTAAATTTGAAATTTGATATAAATACCTTTCGATCATGTTCTATTCGCGTAATCTTGTTTTGTGTTGTCCTCCTTGCGGCGCAACATCATTAAGGAAGGGATGTCGTTGATTGATGTCACGGAGTCAATCCTACGATATTTCTGTGCTCTTCAGCGGAAACAGCGCACGCCAACCGAAATAATTGGACGGAGACTGCCGCGTCAGTAACTGTTGGCAAGCTTAGAGTTGACTCAGGCTGACTCCCGCACTTTCAAACTATAGCGTCAAATTTCTCGCCTGAATCTATGTCAAAAACGTTCGAAATTCCTGCGTGCGCGATTTCTCCGCCTTGTGATGGAGCCAATCACCGAATCCCTACGTTTCAGTTGCATTCCTGATCTTACTGATCACATAGTCAAGGGCGAAAATCCCGAGGCTACAAATAGTCACAAGTATCATATTTGCAAGTGCACCTGGGACCGGCCAAATTATTCTCCAGTATGTGCTAGTCAAACAATCGGTATAAACTGATAATTCTCACATGTCCAGGTCACGGTGGCAGTCAAGGTTATTAGGGTAGTACAACCTGAGAATGCCTCGGATCTCACCGACGAATTAGTAGAAGAAATCAGAGTATGGGGAAGACTTCAGAACGAACATATTTTACCTGTGCTCGGACACGTTTACTGGCATGGTCATTTACCTAGCCTTGTGTTTCCTTGGATGGAGAATGGGAGCTTAACCAATTTCTTGGACAAATATGAGACCTTAGAGCGTGGTGAGCGCTTTCGCTTGGTGAGTTCTTCTGGTCATAATGGGATTCATGTACAAACGAATTCCCGTATGTTCAGCTGCAAGATATCGCCTTGGCACTACAATATCGTATGTCTGCTCGTCTACGAAAGTGTGGACTCTCAAATGGATTTTTTGTCAGTGCATGTTATCGCTGTGGTTCACGGAGATCTAACAGGTGTGAGTTCTTACCAAAATCAATATGGGAGACGAGCATTGATTATCTGCCATGTACTGGTACGTTTAGGACAACATTTTGGTTGACTCGCATGGGCGTGCTTTTGTAACGGGCGTCGGGCTCTCCAAGAGGCTTAACGAGTTCGCGTCCAACCCAGGGTCTGGTATGGGCGACACCCGTTCGGCCGCTATTCGCTGGATGGCTCCCGAGTTGGTTGATGATGATGAAGAGACCTTTCCCACTTCCAAAAGCGATGTGTGGTCTTTTGGTTGCAATATGATTCATGTACATCATCGACACATTCAAGCCTACATTATGTATCTAACGACCATCTCAGGTGCTCTCTGGGCAGTTACCCTGGTCGTCGTCAAAATTTCGATCCGAAAAAGTTGCCTCCCATTTACTTGCAAGAGAGGTACCACCGCTACCACAAGTAATTCAGGATCAGGCCCAGGATTCATCCTTCCTCCGAAAATGCTTTTCTTTTTCGCCAGAAGACCGCCCTTCCGCAGATCAGACGCTAACCTTTGTACGCGAAACACTAAGGGCGGAAATACCGCGGACTGCGGGAGCTGTGGCGGTAGGTCTGCTGAAAATGTACTCATACGCAAGCTGATCTCCATATCAGGATGATCATGACACAGGCATTTCTCCTGTTGATCAGCATGCTCGCGGCACGGGCATTCCTGATGTTGTTGCCGAGTTCAAACGACGTGTTTTTGATCTGGTTCCTCCGTATTTGATCGATGTCGAAACGATGATGTTGGTTTCACGGGACAAACTCATTGAGATGCTAACACCAGAGACGATCACTGAGGAGGACATCCGTCAGTGTGGAGGATGGTCGAGGCAGTCTGCCATAGAGTCGGTTGTAATCAACCGGCTCAAATACGCCATTCTATCACATCGATGGGGAAAATCGGAACCGACATTCCAAAACCTCAAGCCAGAAGGGGAGGGTTACAAGAAGTTGAAGGAGTTTTGTGTAAGAGCAAAGGAATACGGCTGTCGTCTCGCATGGTCTGATACCTGCTGCATTAACAAAGAAAGCAGCTCAGAGCTCGACGAAGCAATTCGGTCGATGTTCACATGGTACCGCGAGGCCTATATATGCATAGTGCACCTGGCTCAGACCAACTCATTGGAGACGCTGGAAAAGGACGAGTGGTTCTTGCGTGGCTGGACGTTGCAGGAGCTTCTTGCACCCCTTAGGATGAGGTTTTATTACGGTCCTACGTGGACGCCCCTTACACAGAATCCCAATGACAAAGATGACGCGAAGGTTGTTCAAGCTCTTCGCCGCACTACCAAGATCCCTGGGAACGACCTGCGCAACTTTCAACCCGGGCCAAATCGTGCCTGGGAGAAGATGAGCTGGGCAGCGAGTCGGAAGACAACCCGTATTGAAGATGTTGCCTACTCTCTTACCGGCATCTTCGACATCACCATGACGGTCGCATATGGAGAGGGAGATCGAGCGTTCAAAACGATTCATGGCAGAGCTTATTGAGAAGTGCAAGGAATGGCAGATTCTTGTGTGGGCCGGTGGGCTCCCTGGTTGTCCAACAGCGCCTTCCTGTTATCGCACAACAGACAAAGCAGCACTCGAGATGCTCAAGAACCACGAGATCTCGTGGTGGGGAGAGGGTTGCGGTGATGACGACTTCTCAGTCACAAAGCGTGGCGTGCAGGTCAAGCTATTCATGGTCCCTGCCTCCATTGACCAGAGTCTCTGGCACTGGGAATTCCTTTCCCGTCCCGCTTCACCGCTCGAAAAGCTGGTCGTGCAATCTCCTTTCTTTCCACCTGCATCTACAACAGAGTGGGCGATCGGGATCGTTAACTACCATGACCATGACGACGACGCTAACAAAGGAAAGTTGAAAGCGGGACAGATCTACGTATGTTTTCTCTTGAGACGGTTGTGTCTCCTTGGCCTGGAAACCGTGCGCAACCACTGGAAAAGGGAGGTTACAGAGAACATTTTGACGGTTGGTTGCAAACGTAACTTCGAAAAAGAACTAGAAACTGTTTGGTTATAAATTTTGAAATAATGATTGAGGCCTCTCGAGCTGGATGAGCAACAGCTTTCCCGCAATCGGCAATTTTATCTGGAGAAAACCGATGTAGTACGCACAGCGGAACGTCATGGACGGCTGATAGTATCTCAAGATTCAACAAAATTGATTCATGGTGGTGCTTTTGTTGTGTCCTCAGCCCAATGCCTATAGTATCTGTGTTTTGGTGCATGATAGGTGCATGACCATGATAACGCTGGTATAACGCCGCCCATATTGGCTATCGACGTGACGTCCTCGAGATTCCTATCTATAGTGGACGAAGAAAAATAGACCAAGATTGACTATAATTTTCTTCCTTCTACAAATGCAACGATTTCGTCGGCCCTCGGCCGTCTGACCATGTCTTCCAACCAACACATCTGGATGAAAGTCCATTCAGCGTCACTTATAACAGATGCGGGCGGCCTCCTGGGGTGGTTCCCTAGTAATACGAGAGAAATAATAACTTCATATCTTGCGATGTAATGGTATGGGACCCTGCCCTCCAAGACCTGCAGGGAGATGAGCTAACTCAGTATTGATGATCCAACCCACGCACTTGGAGCATTATCCTTCCAAAAGAGTACACATCGCTTGCTGTAGAAAATACTGGTGACCCATGGCCTTCATCACCGAGCCCTAAAGATTCGGGCGCCATCCAGCGTGCGCTCCCTCCGGGTTTGGGCAATAACACTTGATCTGATCTCTCAGAAAGGAGGACAGAGAGACCAAAGTCCGTGAGTAGTGCTTTGCCATTTGTGTCTATGAGAACATTATTCTATGAAGCTTCAGTTCAGTGTTCATAAACGACAAAAATGCACACGCACGCCACTTAAGTCTCCGTGGACAATTGACTTCGAATGGACTGCCCGATCCAGTGTCAGCTGACTTCCACTTCAAGGATGATGCATCAAGCATACGATATTGAAGCCCACGAGCCACGTCCCTGAGCTAAATTGACCTCAGCATGGTGAATATCGCCAGGAGCAGAATTGACCGAACCAGTGCAATCTTTTCGCTGGAGGAAAGAGTCTCGTGCTTCCATTGAAGAAATCCTGTCAGAGCGCCATTTTCTAACCATGGTGAGACAAGCGCTGGGACCGAGCCAGCGCCATCTGTAACCCCCCAGAGAGGAACAATATTGTCATGCTTAAGTTTCAACCATAAGCGGATCTCTTGGAACAATCGCTGCAAAATCAACAGTCAGATGAACGGAGGAAAAACACCTGGATACCGACGTCGATGGCTTTCATGTCTGCTGCATGATCCGTCGTTCGTATGTCCTTGACTGCGACCTAAGCTGACTTGAGCAACGTAGTAAAACACGATGTCAACCGCACCTACGTTCACTGAAGTTGTTGTAGAGGGTAACCCGTAGTGTGAAATTGTTCGCCGGACACTCGCATCGACGGTTGTTAGACCAAGGCTGCATTGTGAACATTTGCAAATCCTCCACGGGCCTGGGGGTCATTGTTGAGGCGCGTGACCGACTTTGTAAGATCAGCGGCACTGCAAACGATGGATTCAACAGCAGTGCAGACAAAGCAAGATAACTCACCCGAAACGCTGGACTAATACCGAGTAAAGAACCTTCTCGATGGAAGGACGGGATTCGATCGACATTGTAAGGCAGCGTCGTACCAAATCCAGGTGCACTTGATCAATCTTTTGGTCAAAGGTGAGTTGAGACCGCATAAGAGAACCCGTGCAAGGATCATACCTCCACGGGCGGAAGAAAAGGTTCTGTGCCCTTCACCTTTTCCAAAAGAACTTCACTCTCTTCAGAAATCCACCAATAAGGTACCTTTCCCGACAAAACCTGCAAAAATGCGTCAGACACAGCTCAGGAAAGGTTGATGCGTTGCCAGACACACAAGAATCGTGATGCAGCCATAAGAGTATACGTCATGGGATTTGGTCGGTTGCGGCGGTCCTGTCTGCTTGTCACGGACAACCGACTCTGGTGAGACGTATCTCGCAGCTCCAGGGAGTTGCTCGCTCGATTTCCAATCTCCAGCGTCGTCAAGGATTACGGAGCGACTGAAGTCTGCGATGCGTATACGCCCCGCATCATCGAGAAGCACGTTGTCCTAAGAAGAATGAGATCGGTGTGTTTTATATTTAGTCAGCATCGCGATGGGAGCGTACACCGGTCAGATTGCCATGCGCAATATTGCTCTTGTGCACTAAGGATTCTTCATCAATTCGACGCATGAGCAGTTATGGGCATCACTGACGATATTTGATCCCGTTCGCCACCTGATACAGCTGACATTCGATGTCAGAGCTGAATGACTTGTGGACGTCACGGGACATCAACTCACAATATCGAACTTCTGAGGTGGAGACAATGTGGAGAAATCTCGTTTCAGATAGTCGTGTAATGATCCATGCGCCATCCATGGATGCACGAAGGAGGGAAGAATTCCGAAACCCGTCGTCATTCCGTAGAGGCCAAGGATGGTCTCGTGCTTCAACCTTTCCCGAACGTAGACCTCGCGACGAATCATCTGCGAAGCAATGCGTCGGTCACACTTGATCTTCACAGCAAAGTTGAACTGTGTGTCAGCTCACATCGCATGTCTTGCTAATATTAATGACATTCGGATCGCCAACATCCAAAGTCTTCACCGCAACCTGTTGAAATGATGGATTACACGGAGTTCCGTTGAAATACCAATCAACTAACCACGGTGGCGTCCGACCCATGCAACCAGTTGTATTTCAAAGTCCCACTAATGCTGCCCCGATCATCGCTTGCACAGGTCGAGAGGGCGGCTTTGGGGATTTGATTCACTCCAAGTTTCGACAACAAGTCCATCATCGTCTTTGAAATATTTAACCTCGACTTGAACAACTTCGCGATGTCCGAAGCCGACGGGCGGTGCTCGCTGCTCCCCGATAAGCACTTCTGTGCCAATTGTTTGAGGTCTCCCTCAAAACCAGTGATTTCGCTAAAGGGTTCTCGACCCCTCACCCTTGCTGCGATAATGTGAAATGATATCTTCAATCGGTGATAAGGCTCAAGTCCAGAACACAGCTGCATAATATCAGCTATGTATATGGATTTGCACGGAGACATAACATACCAACATCATGATACAACCATATGAATAAACATCGGCAGCCACGGTTGGTTTCGCAGCCCCATCCTCTAGCACATCCAACATTTCGGGGGCTATCCATCGAACATTGCCCGCGTGATTCGACCCAAATGTTTGGAAATCTAATTCTGCAAGAATCGTCGAGAGACCAAAGTCTCCGATACGGACCCTCTCGTCACTGCTGACCAGGATGTTGTACTAAATTATGAAACTGTCATTTCGAATGGAGAATGGTGGCGATCGAAACATACAGGAGTTAAGTCACCATGGACAATGCCCATGCCATGCACTACAGGAGATCAGTGGACTGAAATACAAGAGCAGAGCAGAGTGCTACTAACGATACTCAAGGCCAACCGCTACCTCCGTTAACTGATATGTCGAGTTAAAGTGCAACCTGTCTCCACAAATATAAAATGCATACCATGCTCAATTTCTTGTCTATTGAAAGATCGATTTTCTGTTTCAGATAGTCGCCGAGAGATCCATTATCCATCCATAGTGTAACTAGTGCGGGAAGTGGACCAAATTCTTCGGTAACACCCACAAGAGCGAGAATGTTGTCGTGAGACAATTGCAATCCAAACATAAGCCTCGCGACGAATGCTCTGCAAACGGTTCAACCTATCAGTGGAGTAGAATGGTGAACTACTTTATGCACCAACCCGGCCCAACTTGTGTATTAATGTTGAATCACAACCAGGAGGGATCCTGATGGATTTTATCGCGACCTTGATTGTGATTTAGATAATGAAGATAATAAAACTCTTCAACTGTTTTGTCAGCTTACCGTATAGCTGACCTCCGATTGTGTAGACATAGTACATTTGAAGATATCACTCATCCCCCCTCTATGGAAAGGAAATCTGTTGTGCTTTTGAATGGCTGCGGCGGGAATAATATTTGGTGTGATCTTGAAGTCGACTAGGTGAGTATTAATGTCATTTGTTGTCTGCCCAGCTTATCGATCATCGTGCATAATGAAAATCCACATCACTTACAACGGAGGATTGAAAGCTGCTCATCGTAATCCTTAGCGTAGCTTCAAAATGATGAATGCTCTGAGGTAAGGCACTTGCATCCCTTATATGCCCAATCGCTACCACGAGGCCAATTGCCAATTAGGTTGAAGTCCCCATCTTCGGAATTCGGATCAAAAGATCTTTCTTCATAGTACCCTGTTATCTATCTCGGGCTGCGTTAAAGATCCGAACACCCTCTGTGACGACATTCACTTGGTTCAAGACCCCAGGGCTCCCTAGCAGACGTTCGCTTAACTTTATAGGTGACGACATTACCAGGCACCTGCTAGTACTCGTTCCTTCCCCATACTTGTATCACCATTAATCACCTGTATTTTCTCGCACTAGTACTTGTCTTAGTTAAAAGTTTCTGTTTTGCTTGACAGAATCTCTTGTTCTGGTGAATAGTCATCGTTCTAGTACATGTCTTTTGTACCAATATGTGTCCAGACATGTGATGTCTTAGTACAACTCTAAGCCTTTGTAAAGAATGCTCGAGTGTTGTTCAGGTAGCGTGTTGACTGAGCCAATCACTCAACATGTATGAGGTAGACCAAACATTGAAAGGTGTAAGTATAGGTAGCATGAAAGGAAAGAAATGGAAGGTGGGCATAATTAGGGTGCTGACTTCGCGCCGTACTGATGAGATTGCAGGCATCCGTGACGAGATCGTCGGAGGGAGCAAGCGGCTGCGACAAGAAGATGCAGGAGGTCGAAGTGAGCAGCAGGAGACTGCGAGAGGTCATAGCGGTGGCACCAAGTTAGTGAAGGTATGGTGGGAAGTTGCAAGAGGTTGTCTTTGGAGCATGGGGCGGTCGGAGATATGGGAGGTCGCCCTAGAGTGCATGTGACAATGAGGTTGCGTTGATAGCGGCACCAAGGTTGCAGGAGGTTGTTGGGGATAACGCTTGTATGCGGAGAGCGACGGGAGGCCCATCGCCAGTCGCTGCTGGCAGGAAGCCATGGCAAAGAAGTTATGCGAGTAGATGCGAGTAGTGTTCGAAAAGGAGGTCTAGGCTGTTGAGCGACGATCCGCAAGGCAAAAATTATAATAATGTTTTCAACTTATACGCTGACGCATCCTTGGGGTCCAGAGCTAAAGAAGACGGGCTGAAAGATCCGAGGGTACTGTTAGCGTAAAAGTGCTATGTATAGCCCGACATAAATGGGCCAGGGTTGCCAGTCAGGGAACACGGCTCACACACTAGCCAATTGATACTTATCTCCCGGATCCGAAGACGCTTGAACGAGGTCTGTCGACACAGGCATTTGCTACACATATAAAGATATCATGCTGCATGGAACCACTAAGACGCCCACTAGTACTCACTGCCTTGCCCTGACTTCATCATATTTTGAATACCGCACTAAGGAATCTTCACAATGTGCAACTCTCGATCCTTCGTCGTGAGTCGATGTTGAAGTTTGTATAATGATTGATCAACTTGTACCCTTGAAAGGTCCCGGTCGACCACCAACGTGTTTCCTACACAGTGGAAACAAAATTATATATTGAAATTTCCATGGAAGTCATTCGAAAGGATACTACAATTAAAACAGGGCGTAGTGACATCTGGAGGTGTTTTATGACATCGCCTGAACAATCTGAGAATTCATGTGTAAGTTGGTGACGAACAAACGGCGGCGGTCGATGAGTTCCATTAATATTTATCAAGGTCGCGGTCAAATCCATCACCTTCCGTAATCCGACTCCGAGTGCAAATGAAGTAGAAAAGGCGAAAACGGTTCGGGCATACATAAAGCAATGCTCCATTCGCTTATAGTTTTACTCTTCCCAGACCATTTTTCACCGAGCTTCCACCTGGATTGAATTGTGTCACGACAACATTCTCCGTCTCGAGGGTGTTATCAGCGATGGATTTGGCCTACTTCCTGCGTTAGTTTCTCCGTGGATGGAAAATGGGTCACTCGACGACTACTTGAATGTACGGCAACTCGACCTTGACAAGAAATTATTCATGGTAGGCTTGCTATACCTATAGAGACAGGATGAACTTTGACTTGACATGTCAGCTAAGAGAGATAGCAGCTGGTCTTCAATACTGTGAGTGGGACGTGGCTTTTGCACTTCGGTCGATTGATCGCCTGTAGTGCACAGCAAGGATATTTACAGTGACCTAACCCCAGTGGGTTGATTTCGCCGACATAGTACTTCGCGGAGGAATGACGATTCTATATTTTAGGCCGACATCCTGATTGACGGTGACGGAAAGCCTTGTCTTCGGGGCTTTAGCACCTGGATGGTCATTGCAGATTCAGGGGCCACTACATTTCAATCTGAATGCCAAGAGAGACACCGATGGATGGCACCCGAAAGGCTTCATATTAAGGGAGAGGATCAGCCAACCAAAACTGCCGAAGTGTACTCATATGGTTGTATTATGATTATGGTGTGTCGTGTTTTCATCCGATGCCATATTCGTTGCTCATATCATGTAGCTGTTTTCTGGGGACAAACCGTATCATAGTATACCGAATGCTAAGATCATCGCCGCAAGGTTCAAGGGTCGAGAACCCTTCAGTAAAATCACTGGTTTTGAGGAAGACCTCAAAAAATGGGCACAAAAATGCTTATCTAACAGCAGCGAGCGCCCGTCGGCTTCGGACATTGCGGAGTTATTCAAGTCGAGGTCAAATATTTCAAAGACGATGATGGACTTGTTGTCGAAACTTGGAGTGAATCAAATCCCCAAAGCCGCCCTCTCGATCTGTGCCAGCGACGATCGGGGCAGCATTAGTGGGACTTTGAAATACAACTGGTTGCATGGGTCGGACGCCACTGTGGTTAGTTGATTGGTATTTCAACGGAATTCCATGTAATCCATCGTTTCAACAGGTTGCGGTGAAGACTTTGGACGTTGGTGATCTAAATGACATTGATATTGATAAGACATGCGATGTGAGCTAACACGCAGTTCAACTTTGCTGTGAAGATCAAGTGTGACCGACGCATTGCTTCGCAGATGATTCGTCGCGAGGTCTACGTTCGGGAAAGGTTGAAGCACGAGACCATCCTTAATCTCTATGGAATGACGACGGGTTTCGGAATTCTTCCCTCCTTCGTGTATCCATGGATGGTGCATGGATCATTACACGACTATTTGAAACGAGATTTCTCCACATTGTACCCACTTCAGAAGTTCGGTATTGTGAGTTGATGTCCCGTGACGTCCACAAGTCATTCAGCTCTGACATCGAATGTCAGCTGTATCAGGTGGCGGACGGGATCAGATATCGTCAGTGATGCCCATAACTGCTTATGCGTTAAATTGATGAAGAATCCTTAGTGCACGAGAACGATATTGTGCATTGCAATCTGACGGGTGTACGCTTCTGCTGGCATGCTTACTAAATATAAAACACACATCTCATTCTTCCTAGGATAACGTGCTTCTCGATGATGCGGGGCGTATACGCATCGCAGACTTCAGTCGCTCCGTGATCCTTGACGACGCTGGAGATCGGGATTTGAGCGAGCAACTCCCTGGAGCTGCGAGATACGTCTCACCAGAGTCGGTTGTCCGTGACAAGCAGACAGGACCGCCGCAACCGACCAAATCCCAAGACGTATACTCTTATGGCTGCATCATGATTCTTGTGTGTTTGGCAACGTATCAGCCTTTCCTGAGCTGTGTCTGACGCATCTTTGCAGGTGTTGACGGGAAAGGTACCTTATTGGTGGATTCCTGAAGAGAGTGAAGTTCTTTTGGAAAAGGTGAAGGGCACAGAACCTTTTCTTCCGCCCGTGGAGGTATGATCCTTGCACAGGTTCTCTTATGCGGTCTCAACTCACTTCGACTCAAAGATTGATCAGGTGCACCTGGATTTGGTGCGACGCTGTCTTTCAATGTCGATTGAATCCCGTCCTTCCATCGAGAAGGTTCTCTACTCAGTCTTAGTCCAGCATGTTGGGCGAGTCATCTTCCTGTCTACGCCACTGTTGAACTCATTGTTTGCAGTGTTCCTGATTTGACGAGCTCGGTCCAACGGCCCAACAAAAACTACCAGGCCTTTGGAGGATTTGGAGGATTTACATATGTTCACAGGTGCATTATCCATCCTTCTATGTCGAATCTAGTCTATGTAGGTACCTTGCAAGTCATGTTCTGTTATGTCGCTCACGATAGTTTGTGTAGGTCGCAGTCAAGGAGATGGTGCTGAGAAATGATTGGGCCAAATCGGTGAATATCAACTTCGGTAGCCGTTTCCGCTCAATCTGACCTTTGATTTGTCAGCAATGGTTCCGAACGATTAAGATCTGGATGCGACTTAAACACGAGAATATTGTTCCTCTCTTGGGAGTTACAGATGGCTTTGGCTCGGTCCCAGCGCTTGTCTTGCCATGGTTAGGAAACGGCGCTCTGACGGGATACCTTCAACGCAAGCACGAGATGCTATCTTACAGCCAAAAATTTGCAATGGTTCGGTCACTTTTTCATCTCACTAACCTCCAGTGCTGAAAGCGCTTTAGCTCAGCGATGTAGCTCGTGGGCTTCAATATCGTATGCTCAATGCTGTATCGCTGATGTGAGAGTCAGCTGACACTAGATCGGCAGTCCATTCGGAGTCAATTGTCCACGGAGACTTGACCGGCGTGCGTATGCATTTTTGTCATTTATGAACGCTAAACTGAAGTTTCACAGAATAATGTTCTCGTGGACACAAATGGCAAAGCACTTCTCACCGATTTTAGTCTCTTTGCCAGCCTACCTGACAGAATAAGTCAAGCATTATTGCCTACCAATCCTGGAGGCACTGTATGCTACATGGCTCCCGAATGCTTGACGGTTGATGACGAAGGCGACCAAACATCGGTACTTTCCCCAGCAAGCGATGTGTACTCTTTCGGAGGGATAATGCTCCAAGTGCGTGGGTCGGATTGTCAATACTGAGTTAGCTCATCTCCCTGCAGGTCGTGGAGGGCAATGTCCCATACTATTACATCAGAACACAGGCAGCTATTATCAATTACATAGCACGAGGAATCCACCCCAGAAGGCCGCCCACATCTGTTATAAGCGACGCTGATTGGGATTTCATCCAGATGTGTTGGTTGGGAGACATGAACAGACGGCCGACGACCAAAGACATCGTTGCATTCGTGGAAGGACGGGCTGAAGTACAGTCATAGTGGATACTAATTCCACCTGCCCTTGTCCATCGCATGTAGATAGGGCATTAACAAGCCACGTTGAAGACATTATGAAGTCCCAGTAGTATCATGCAGGACCAAACTACTGCTTTTCATGGTGAATTGCTAATGAAAAGTCATGAAGGGGGGCAAATCTGATAGACCTAGTATTCAATCCGCTGGAGAACAGTCCACACATCTTCTACTAGTCCTCTTCCCGACGTATTGAATGGGCAGCCAGTAAGAAAGCTTGACAAGCTCCGAGTGGCAAAAAAAGTTCAAACTGTGGCTTATGAATTGAGTAATCAGCGAGACGTGCACTCGGGATCAAAGCATCTTGCCGTGAAGAGTTATCCACAGATGGCACCACAATCGAAACTCCGATGTGGTCTTGGAGTGGCGCTCTCAGCAAGTGTGCTACACATGCGTGTGGGAGAAGGAGAACTGGAGCTGGAAGAGTATGGAGCATGATGGTTGTTGAGCGCAGAAATAATTGTAACTATACCACTATTCAACCGCAGCAAGCTCAGTTTGCTATCAAAAATCAAGGGCTTCTTTGATCGATGGGAACGATAAGACAACATGTCAATCGATCGGTGACACAATCGTCATCTGATCAAAGATCGCTTTACGCAAGATTGCGACTTCACGGGCAGGAATCTTTCCCGTCAAAACCTGGGACGAGTCAGTAAGTTGCAATATTGCAATAGTAAGCGAGAATGGCTTACTTGGAAGTATGACGCTACCGAAGGAGTAGGTGTCGCTCTGAGTGGAGATTGCAAAGGCTGCCAGTGATTCTTTCCCAGAAAGAATTTCAGGAGCTGTCCACCTCACTGCTCCTGGACGACAGCTCATCATCACGAGGTGCGACATACTAGCCAGTCTCGTTTGATCCTACCGTAAAAGGACCACCTTCACGAAAGACCTGAACGAGACCTGAACGAGCAACATGACGCTCTTGCGCTCCACGCCTCGAAGCGACGTTTGTCCAAAGGGAGAGTACTGGATAATGTTTCTATTCGAGATTTGATCATCGTCAAAGTGAAGATCGGAGGGTCCATGTTCTGTGACACATGTCTGTAACAGCAACGGCCATTGCATCACTAGGATAGGTGGAGAAGGTAAAATGGTGTAAATAGCAAGCGTCAAATGCAGACACATGACTCACCGATGTACTGAAATCTCTCCAAGCACTATCATTGATGTTTGAAGTCAGCAATGATCTCATTCACGCTGAAGAAATGAGGTTTCTTCTGGACCGATGCTTTTCACCCAGGTGCGTCGCGTCACTGGACGTAGCCTCTAGAGTCATACTTGAGTAAGAAAACGTGTCCGTAAGTTTGGCCTAACTAGAGCACTAGGCTCATCCTTCGTTAATGTTTCTTGCTGAAGATGCAACTGAGGGTGATCGGTTGTTGAAGACTCTGATGAGGACGACACGAAGTCATTTATTTCTGATGATCGGATGAGTTGGGAGTCTAGGTTGCCGGACGAGCAGGACGAGCGAGAAGGGGAACGGGATGAACGGATGAAGAAGTGAAAGAACGGGAGGAGTCGGAAGAATGGAAGGAAGAGCGGGAGAAACGGCAGGAAGAACAGAAGGAAGACTCGGAGCTCGTCTAGTTGACAATTATATATTGATGGTCCAGATTCTGGGCGTGCATGATGGCAAGCTTGTGCGGGACCTGAAATTTCTGAAATCCGACCCCGGTCGATGATATGAAGACAAAGGCGCAGTACTTGTGAGGGGCGAAACGTCAGATTTAATATTGAAGCAATGATTGGTGATTCGTCAATATAACTACGCGTACCTCTCGATCACGAATAGTATTCAATTCGCGCAACCTCAGTATTCGGTGAGTGAATGTATGGTCAAGCATAATGCATCCTCTTTGTGGCGCAGAACGGGAGGGATGTCGTTGAATGACGTAGGAGTCGATCCTATTTATATGCTCCTCAGCGCGGAGACATATTGTACATGTGGGACAAATAAGAGAAGACATGACAGCAGATTTCGAAATTAATTGCTTGAACAGACGGAAACTGCCGCGGAGTCAGTGGTGCCAGTGAATATTAATAGGAACGCTCGAAGTTGGGGGCACTCACGTCGCCCACGCCAGGCGCCTATGACCTGTATATCGTATCGGAGCCTGAGTTCTCGTCTGAATCTATGTCAAAAGTGTTCGAAATTCCTACGTGCGCGATTTCTCCGCCTTATGATGGAGCCAATCACCGAATCCCTACGTTTCAGTTGCATTCCTGACCTTACTGATCACATAGTCAAGGGTGAACATCCTGAGTCTACAAATAGTCATTATCATATCTGCAAGTGCACCTGGGACCGACCGAGTTATTCTCCGGTATGTGCTAGTCCAACGATCAACATGAACTGATAATTCTCACATCTTCAGGTCACGGTGGCAGTCAAGGTTATTAGGGTACTACAACCTAATAATGTCTTGGATCTCAATGAGAGATACGACGAATTACTACAAGAAATTAGAGTATGGGGAAGACTTCAAAACGAACATATTTTGCCTGTGCTCGGATACGTATACGGGCATGGTCATTTACCTAGCCTTGTGTTTCCTTGGATGGAGAATGGGAGCTTAACCAACTTCTTGCGCGAACACGAGACCTTAGAGCGTGGCGAACGTTTTCGCTTGGTGGGTTCTTCTGATTATGATGGGATTCATGTACAAACGAATTTCCGTATGTTCAGCTGCGAGATATCGCCTTGGCACTGCAATATTGTATGTCTGCTCATCTACAAAAGTGTAGACTCTCAAATGGATTTTTTTATCAGTGCATTATATCGCTGTGGTTCACGGAGATCTAACAGGTGTGAGTTCTTACCAAAATCAGTAAGGCAGATGAGTACTAATTATCTCCGATGTGCTGGTGCGTCAGGACAACATTTTGGTTGACTGGCAGGGGCGTGCTTTTGTAACGGGCGTCGGGCTTTCCAAGAGGCTTAACGAATTCGCGTCCAGCCCAGAGTTTGGTTCGGGCGACATCCGTTCGGCCACTATTCGCTGGATAGCGCCCGAGTTAGTCGATGATGAAGAGACCTTTCCCACTTCCAAAAGCGATGTGTGGTCTTTTGGTTGCAACATGATTCATGTACATCAACTCATCCATTGACATTCAAACCTACGCTTTGTATCTAACCACCATCTCAGGTGCTCTCTGGGCAGTTGCCCTGGTGGTCAATTCGATCTAACCACATTCCCCTCCAATTACTTGCAAAGAAGGTACCACCACTACCACCAGTAATTAAGAATCAGGTCCAAGATTCATCCTTCCTCCGAAAATGCTTCTCTTTTGCGCCAACAGACCGCCCTTCCGCAGATCAGACACTAGCCTTTGTACGCGAAGCGCTAAGAACGGGAATGCCGCGGACCGCGCAAGTTGTGGCGGTACGTTTGCTGAATATGTGCTCATATGCATATGCAAGCTGATCTCCATATCAGCACGATCATGAAAAAGGCATTTCTCCTGTTGAACGGCATGATCACAAAGGCATTCCTGATGTTATAGCCGAGTTCAAACGACGTGTTTTTCTGGTTCCATCACATTTGATCCATATCCCAAAAATGGAATTGATCTCGCGGGACAAACTTATTACGATACTGAAACCAGAGACGATCACCGAGGAGGACATCCGTCGGTGCGGGGGGTGGTCGAGGCAGTCTGCCATAGAGTCGGCTGTGATCGACCTGCTCAAATATGCCATTCTATCGCACCGATGGGGAGAATCGGAGCCAACATTCCAAGACCTAAAATGCGAAGGAGCGGGTTACAAGAAGCTGGAGAAGTTTTGCTCAAAAGCAAAGGAGTATGGCTGTGATCTCGCATGGTCTGATACCTGCTGCATTAACAAAGAAAGCAGCTCAGAGCTCGACGAAGCAATTCGGTCGATGTACATGTGGTACCGCGAAGCCTATATATGCATAGTGCACCTGGCTCAGACAAATTCGTGGGATACGCTGGAAAATGACGAGTGGTTCTTTCGTGGCTGGACGTTACAGGAGCTCCTTGCACCCCTTAGGATGAGGTTTTATTACGGTTCTACATGGACGCCCCTTACACAAAATTCCAACGACAAAGACGACGCCAAGGTTGTTCATGCTCTTTATCGCGCTACCAATATCCCCGAAAACGACCTGCGCAACTTTCGCTCCGGGCCAAATCGTGCCTGGGAGAAGATGAGCTGGGCAGCGAGTCGGAAGACAACCCGTATTGAAGATGTTGCCTACTCTCTCACCGGCATCTTTGACATCACCATGACGGTCGCATATGGAGAAGGAGATCGAGCTTTTAAAAGATTCATGGCAGAGCTTATTGAGAAGTGCAAGGAATGGCAAATTCTTGTGTGGGCCGGCGGACTCCCTGGTCGTCCAACAGAGCCTTCCTGTTATCACACAACAGACGAAGCAGCGCTCGAGATGCTCAAGAACCACGAGATCTCGTGGTGGGGAGAGGGTAGCGGTGATGACGGCTTCTCAGTCACGAAGCGTGGCGTGCAGGTCAAGCTACTCATGGTCCCCGCCTCCATTGACCAGAGTCTCTGGCAGTCGGTATTCCTTTCCCGTCCCGCTGATAGCCTCATGACATCCGAGTCACCGCTCGAAGAGCTGGTTGTTCAATCCCCTTTCTTTCCACCTGCATCTACGACAGAGTGGGCGATCGGGATCGTTAACTACCACGACCATGATGACGCTATGAAAGGGAAGTTGAAAGCAGGACAAATTTATATATGTTTCCTCTTGAGGCGGTTTTCTCGCCCTGGACTGGATACCGTGCGTAACCACTGGAAAAGGGAGGTTACGGAGAGGATTTTGACGGTTCGTTGCAAACACGACTTCGAAAAAGAAGTAGAGATTGTTTGGTTATAAAATCTGGAATAGTGGTAGAGGATTCGAGTTGATTATCTGGAGAAGACCAGTGTAGCACGTACAGTAGAACGCGCGCTCAATCATGTTACGAACGGCTCACAGTATGTTCAATATACCACATCTGTGATGAGAATGAGTACATATCAACAGACAGGTTCTGACAAATGATTGAGATGGATATAACTTTCAGACAGCACAGCTTAGGGATCTACCAATAATCAGAAGATGCTTGAGTACCGTGATATTCCTTTCCTTTGAGAGGTTTGTCAGATGAAAGGCCACCGCCAAGTTTTTAGCGTATGAATGGTGTGTTTAAGTTCTCGGCATCGCGTTCTCGTTGAATCATCTTCTCGAACGCCCGGCCGTAAGTTATGAATGATAACTGGAAAACTTTCCGAGGAGAAGCTGAAGCCATCGCGGGGCATGAAAGTGAATTCCTTTTCATGGACGGAATATAAATAGAGGCTTCGGCACATTAATGACTGGGCCTAGTTAAGGTGAACCTCCGAAGATCTATACACCGCAAAAATGTTGTCAGGAGGTTTCGAACCAACTCCAAGAGACACAGATTTTAAATCTGTTGTAGTAACCACTTGGCGAAGACCAGTTAGATGGACTTCTGAGGAAACCCTCCATGAGTGAATGTCAAGGCGTGTTCCGATAAAAAAAAACCTGTGATTCGGCAGGTTTCGAACCTGCACACTTTGAAGAGAAACAGATTTTGATTCTGTTGCGGTAGCCACTTGGCTAGGACCAGTTAGGATGAACACCTGACGAAACCATCCATGAGTGGGTGTCGAAGTGTGTTCCGATAGGAAAAAAAAACTTGTCGTCGGCAGGTTTGATAGATTTTGATTCGATTGCGGAAACCACCAGTAAGATGGGCCTCCAAGAAAACAATATATGAGTGAATCCTCAAGGCGTGTTCCGATAGAAAAAAAACCTGTCGATCGGCAAGTTTCGAACCTGCACTGGCACAGGCCAAGAGACAGATTTAGATTCTGTTGTGGTAACTACTATGGCCAGGACAAAGTTGAGATGGAGCTCCGAGGAAACCATCCATGAGCGAATCTTCGAGGCATGTTCTGGTAGAAAAAACCCTGTCAATCGGCAAGTTTCGAACAAGCACAGTCCAAGAGAAACAGATTTTGATTCTGTTGCGGTAACCACTTAGTTAAGACCAGTTAGATGAACCTCCGACGACATGAGTGAATGTCAGGGTACGTATGTTCCCAGAGAACAAAAAACTTGTTGTTGGCAGATTTCGAACCTGCGCAGTCCAAAGGAAACAGATTTCGATTCTGTTGTGGTAATGATTCACTTCGGCCAGGATGCTTCCCAAGTTGAACATGAACCTCCGAAGAACTGCCCACGAGTGAATGTCAAGGTGTGATAAGACATTTGTCGACAGGTTTTGAATCCCCATTACCCAAGATTTCTTATCTGTTCTGGTGCCGGTTGGCTATGACTACATAAGATAGACCTTGAAGGATCTATCCATGCGTGAATGTTCAAGGCGTGATAAAGGGGAAAAAAGATTGTTGAGTGCGCAGGTTTCAAACCTGCAACAAATTTCTGTCCTGTCACACTTAGCACTTGGCTAAGACTGGTCAAGACGGACGTCTCTAGTACGAGTCGAAGAATATCATGCATTGACAGCAGAATCATAGGATTAGCAGTCATTTGCCAACGCAAAAATGAAATATTCGATGGACGCAAAACAAGGGCGAGACCCGGGTCCGGCTGGCGCTATGTTCATAATAGTTATGTTATTCTCACGGGGTCAAAAGTAGGATTGTACAGCCACTGAGCAGCTGATATTGACCGGTGACCAGCCGACCTTGTGGTACAAGGTAATATGACAGCTTTATAACACCATCTAGCGGTCATATTGCGAGCTCAGACCCCAGGTGCCACCATGTACCGTGTACCTGCGGCCCTCAAAGCGTATGGAAAGTCAAGTAGGAGGGCAATATGCAAGTGCACGAAATTGTAAGTTGTATCTTTCACTCAATCGTACAATACCAATTCGCTCTTAAACCAATCGAAGCGCTATTCATTAGAACGTCGATTGATGGGCGCCATTGACCAGCAGGAGGACATGAAATTCCAGGGCTTGGTCAGGGTGATAAAACAGGAGCAAGAGGGGAGTTGCCTGGGCCAATAGTGGTTCCTTCTTCCATCCCGGCGCCTGCTGCCATGTACTCGAACAATCACACTAATAGTGGATCGAGACATAGCTGCAAAACCCTACCTGAATCTCCGTTAACCTGAGTCTCAACATGCTACCTCCACCTAATCATTCTTGACACCGAGTAGGGCAGCAGTGATGCACATTCCTGGTCCCTTCTCCTCCTTCCTAGTAGCGCCTTGCCTGCGTTCATCACCACTACATCTCGTTTGAATATCGAGCTAATGCCGCTTGCTCAGGATATCACAACTAATTGGATTTGCAGCAACTGATACTACTGGGAATACTTCGTACTCTCTGTCATGCATCGTCTATACATTTCCGGCCAAGAAGACGACAATTCGTAACTGACTCGAGTTCTACCGACCGAGTTGATTCTTACCCCATAGTCCAATTACGTCAAATTCCATTGTAACGAGATCCGACTAGTCCTCGGTCCTTTGCTTACGATTTCTGTTTGACAGAAGTGAAAGCATCCACCGTGACGAAGGAGCATACTGACCACCCTCCCCAAATCATTATCGGCTCTTCCGAGATTCTGGATAAGGAAGATGAGACGGTCACCCGTACAGCCATCCAGGCTCGACGGCTGCTTTCTCTCCTTGCACAGAAGAGGGAAACAAAGGAAACCTCGTATGGAATTTCTTTGCGTCGACTTCTGTACTTCCTTTGCGTGCCATGACGGAGTTTCAAAAATAACTCGGTGTGAGTTGAGTGGCTTATCTTACCGCTCATAGAACCGCGTCTTGACAGTTTCCTTTGTTCGTTGATATAGAAATTTGATGTAGAAATTCTCTCTCCTATCTTACTGCTCCGTGATGGTTGCAAACAATAAGCTAATCAGAAGTGAACATATTGCTTCAAGTACTTCGACTCCGATAACAAGGTACGTGCTAGTAGCTGATGTTACTCAGTCACCCCTAGACGTCTAGACCCCAGAACTCCTCGGCTACTACTAGTCGACTGAATCTTAGTAAATCCATTTATCTTCTGGCATAGAAGGTAGCTGTGGTAGTCATACGCTTAGCCGGGTTTCCTCGGGGCTTGTCGTTCTCGTCACTCACTCGTTAGACCAGAATTTGACCATCGACGGTGAGCCCACTCGTTGGACGAGAATTTGAATATCGACGGTAAGCCTCACTTCCTGGACGACGAGCCTCACTTGTTGCCCGTCTAGGTCTATTGTTCAGCTTTAATTTTGTAATTCTGTTTATTACCATATCCTAATACACATTTTTCTATCCACTTCCTGTCCGCCTATGAAGCCTGTGCCTCTTCAAGCTTCAGGTGCGCGCTGATTGATGTGCAGTAACAAGTCTTCTTCGACTATTTCCGAAGAATTAAAACTTGGCGACTCAGTACTGCTGGGTAAGGTACTTTCTGCTCGCATATAAAGTTAAGCACCTTGGCATCGC